>NC_137630.1:10180578-10228415 GCF_963383615.2 Lipophrys pholis | reverse complement strand
AGAAAACTGCTTTTTTTTTTCAGGTGTATCATTGGCTTTGCCATGCACACAGACCGAAGGAGCAGACATCAGAGCGGCACTGCTCCTAATCTGCCCGCAAACTGAACAAATAAGAGGTGGAGTACACGTGTGCTGTCTGAAAAAGGGCTCGGAGACCTCAGATCTCACACTTACGCATAAAAACATCAACCTAAAGACTGTAGTATATTGTCATTAATTATTGAACCAGTAGTTTTGTGATTCTACTGTTTTATTGCTCACACAATTACATTAGGAAAAGAATTTAACCAGTAAACCTTGCAAATAATTTTGCCGTTGTATTTCAATTCCCGTTACAAATGAGGCATTATTTCTTTTATTATTAAACTCCTGAGATTTTCAGTAGCAAATTTTTGTTGTTGTGGTTGTTGTTGCCACTGATTGCTGAAGAGGAATAACACAGCATGAGTGACCTCTGAGAGGTTTCTTTGCGTTTGTGTCTGGTTGTAGAGCCATATTATTTCTTCATATACCGAAAGTTTCTGTCCATGCAGAGGAGACCCAGTCTGAATTCATTGAAATTATGAGATAAACCAAGAATTTCAGGTTGGGCTAAGTGTCCTTTGATTCATAAATAAAAATATAGTCACCATAATTAACAGGGAGTCACTCTACCTTTGATGAATTAGTATAAGTCTGAGCTTATCAGTTTAATATCATCTGCCGCCATCTGTGTGTTGGTAGTTCATCTCTGCTCTGGGGCTGTTTTTCAGCGTCATTAAATTTGTTTTGATAAATACTCTGTAACATCCACATCTGAGAACATCTTCCTTCAACTATGAAAGGACTGAACTTACTAAATGACCCCGTCTTTAGATTTATCCAAACAGTGCTGACAGCTCAGCTAATGTTTCGGGAGAAACGAGTGACTGTAATCAATTCTGTTGACTCGCTCATTGTTGTTGTGTCGACTGAATCAAAGTCTGAGTCATAATTTACAATCAAACACCTCGCTCTTTTACAACACTTGCAGTGTCCAGACATCCAGACACGTCCCTGCTTCAGCAGTCAAAAAATGTTTTTCCTCCCGTGTGGAACGCCTCATCCAACAAAGAAAAGTTCCACCATATATAGTTTGTCCGCCAATTACCTTGTGACACCCAATACATCATAGACAAATAAATGAAAAAATATTCTGCTCCGACACAGAGCCTGGAAAACATCAGTACATGCTTGAAGAGAGAAAAATACTAATACTGTTTATTTGAGCTCATTTCATTTCATGACGTAAAGTGTCTTGATCAGAGTTTATCCTGGAGAATGTGAATGTGATTCGAACCTCCGACTGATTGGTTCCTAGAATAACTGTCAGACGTCTACACTTCTTTAGTCATCTGCAGGCAAGGTGGACAGATACTTAACTCGATTTGCACCGCACTCTGGAAGGTAGCATCTACAGTGGTTAAACTGAAAGACATTAAAATGCACCAAATTATGTTTTAATTGACACAAATCTGCAGAATCCTCAGACACCTGTTCAGTCCAAAACCGTGTTGCTGCATGTTCGGCCTCAAAGCTGTCATTTTCACATTAAACTCCCTCTTAAACCCGGTCATATTTGTGGTAATAAATTTCAACCACACAAATGTAGCATCTGTTCAGTGCATGAAATGCCTTCTGTGTGTGGGGCAGGCCGAAACATCCGCAGAAGTGCTCAGTGTCTAGAAACTCATGAAAGAGAAAGCGCGGAATCTGAGGCCCCCTCGGGTGTGGTGGGATTCTTACTGAAGGACAAACGGATGCAAAGCAAAGCCTCAATACTGCGTCGACCAAAACAGCAGCAAAGTTTTAGTTTTGTTAATTATGCCCCATTTCGTAAAAAAAACTTTTTATTTTGTTCGATTTCCACACAAATACTGTTTGACTAAAACAGGTGGGGGATTTGTTCCAGTTCATTTGCAACATTTGTTAAATCACTGGGGTAAAAAAGACCAAATTAGGAACCCCACGATTTATGAGCGCGGATCCTGGGATCCGCATCCTTCTCAGCATTGTGATTTGTTAGCGGAACTCAAAACACGACAGGCCACAGCTATGCAGACTCATCTCTCCCATCCTCATCTTCCAGCCACCGGCTGTTCACCGGCTCTGCTCACATGGCGGAGAGCAGCATATGGTGCCTCAAAGCAGCTGCTTAAATGCAGCGTTCCTGTGGGAAATATTCAAAGAGTAGGCGGATACTACCTCTACGGTACACACCGGGCTGTCATTGAGCGGATTCAGAATTCAAGACTTTGTTTTTGTACCAGGAACTGAAAGTATTATTCTATAGAATGTATCGCTTCAGCAGCAGAAGGCTTGAAAAGCGGCCCTGAAAACTTTGCAGTTTGCTCATTTGCAGGGGACAAGCGGCTGTTTCACAGCAGTTTCCCTTTCACAGAGAGCTGGCACAAAGCCTGGTTCTGTCGCTGATACCCAGTATTACTGACGCAATGAGAAAACCTTAACCGAGAGACACAAAACATGCAGAGACTGAAAAAATTTTTTGAATAATTTTGACCCACGTAAAATAAGGACAGGTTGAAAAGATGATTGAAAAAAATTGCACTATATTAATCTTTCTCAGTCCTGATTTTCACTGCCTGGTACGTTTCAGATGTGTCTCCCTGCTCCAACACACCTCATTCAAATTAATTGGTCATTATAAAGGCTCCTGCAGACAGTTATAGCAGACTCATAAATGTATTACCTGCCTCACGACCGTAACGTACTTCATAAAGTTGGGTAGGACAGTGAGTTTGATTGCTTGATGGATGTCCCCCACCGAGACCGAGGTGACACCCACTACGAGGGACTTCAGTACACAAGAATAACAGTCTCATCCTGTATACCATATACGTATGCCACCGCTGCCTTCAGAAACTAAAAATACAATGAAACAAACCAAGAATCAAGAACTTGTTCTTGCAGCAGTCGTGTGCGAGGAAAGTAGGTAAGGAAGCAGACAGAGACTGTGGACGTGAGCCAGGGTCTTACTTTAGGGCGGCTGTGGCTCAGTTAGGAGAGCAGTTTGTCTCTCAGATGGAAGGTTGCAGGTCCAATTCCTCATCTCTCCCTGTCCGTATGTCATAGTTTCCTTGAGGAAGACACTGAACCCCGAATTGCTTCCAGGAGGGATTGATCACCTTGGGGAGCAGCCGCATCCATTAGTGCGATTGGATGAATGTGACTACCATTGTAAAGCGCTTCGGGGGGGATGGTAAGTCAGAGGAAAACTACTGTATAAGTGAAATCCCCTATAGCTTTTTTGGACCTGGCTAAAATCATAGTTTAACCACTATAGCAGGGGCAGGAGCTCAATAGTTCCGCAATATTACACAACAGGAAGTGAATGGCTGTGAACTCGTTACCCCGAAAAGTTTACCGTACTGATATTCAGTGCAACAGCTCAGGTTTGACTGTGATATAGCTTTTCTACAACTGTTACACTCCTTCTATTCATTGGTTGACAGCAAAAAATATAGAAGTATGAGGATTTCTTTAACACATGAATCACAGCACCATCCACCCACAAAGTTATTTTTGTGAACACAACATAAAAAGTTTGAATCATATGCTGGTACATCTCTATTTCATTTACAACCAGAGAAACAAAAACAGCCATGTCATCATATCGAGGTTCATACATACGACACAAAACAGAGAAATTTGCTCTCCTTCCTAGTTCTCAAAGCTTGTTCTCCACACAGGTTCTGGGCAAAGCTCTTATCTAATGTGATGTCCTATAACTGCTGTGTGAATGGTCAGAAACTTAAAGTGGTTAATTCAGAAAAGCAAACATGCCATTTACACCAACTCTTACAGTTCATCTTCTTCCAGGAGTTCTGCACTCTCATTCTCAAGAGGCAGGAAATGTCCAAAATCAGCCTTGTGTCTGTACTTGTAAACTTGACAAAATGAACACATATCTTTCTTTTTTTGTTGTTGTTGCAGAGAATGTCTCCAACTAGTCATCCAGCTAGTCAGCGTAAGCTATTATTGGTGTCATTAATGACGGTAGAAACAGCAGTGAGGCAGTGAGTGATAGAGGTAGGAAGTGCTCAATGGAATTCGGTTTTTACAGTTTTTCTCACTCGTTTTGGTACATTCTTCAGATCAGAATTGAAATTCTCAAAACTATCTGTTCAATCTTCAACTCATTGTGTCACTTGTGCACATCAAAAAAGCAGTTTCTTATTTCTTTGAATAAGTTGCAAATGCTTTGGTACATCCATGCAGATGATTATGTACAATTCTCTGCTGTTTCCTACGTTATCAATTGCTTAAGTCATGTTGATCAAAATGTATTGTAATGAGTCTCTGTTGAATAGTCCCCCCCCCCCCCCCCCCCCCCCCCCCCACACAACATCTAGGCATTAGTTCATAGCGTCAGTCTTTACATGCAAATTGGTTGAACACGTTGTCATAATATGTCAAGAATATTTCTATACATTTCCATTAGATTTTTTTCTAAATCTGTCCTGACTTGGTAAATTGCCCCCAGGTGAATCTTGACTTTCTCTAACGAATCAATCAACTGGCAGGTATATACACGTAGGCGGAGAACAACACAATGTTACACTTTCTGACAACTTAAGGAGAAAGGAATGGACGGGGTCAGAGAGAGAAGAGGAAGAGGAGTGAGACGGGCGCGGCGGAGGAGTTGGGAGGCATCCTGATGAGATAAGAGCCACACTTGTAGACCATGTTCTCAATCATGGACTTCCAATGGCCGAGGCTGGTCAAAGGGTGCAGCCAAATGTTGGGAGAACGACTGTGTCCTCAATCATTCAGACTTTTCGTCAAGACAACATGTATGTAATCTAACAATAAGCACTGTGCTGTAATACTGTATACTTTCTGTAATGCTTCATACAATTTTACAGTATTCCACTTGCATTTTACAATGTGCAGTAAGCATACTTTGCATAAACAGTGACATTTTATCTTACTCAATTTTGTGTTTTGGATTACTCTATGTTTTCCACATAGGACTGCAAGACAACCTCACAGGGGTGGCAGATTGCCCCTTTCACACCTGAACAGGAGGAGGCTATTTGCACCATGGTTGTAGAAAACAATGCCGTAAGACGAAGGGAGATACAGAGTGCCGTTATAGAGGACAGCAACATCTTTGATAACATCCAAACTGTCAGCATCTCAGCCTTTGACAGGGTGCTGAAAAGACACCAAATGAATATGAAGCAGCTGTACACCGTTCCATTTGAAAGAAATGGTGAAAGAGTGAAGGAGCTGCCCTACCAGTGTGTACAGGTAAGATCTGTATGAGCATGAAGCAACTGTACCTCACAGTAAACAGTACAACATCGTCTAGTGATATACGGTAAGTGTGACCTTTACACATTTGCTATGGCTGTAGAAAAGAAGACGCAATATGCGCTGTATGTGATGTAACTGTATCTTGCCCCAAATGAAAATGCATGTAATTCATCAAACTCATTTTGTGTCTTCTGGATATAGCGTATGATGGAACTGGAAGCAAGTGAACCAGAGCACAGCTCCATCTCCATGGATGAGGCTGGCTTCAATCTAACAAAACGCAGAAGGCGTGGTCGAAATGTCGTCGGCCACAGAGCTACAGTTGATGTGCCAGGCCAACGGGGCGGGAACAGAACCATGGGTGCTGCTATCTCTGAGAATGGTGTACCAAGGCATATTCCCATTATTGGGCCGTACAATACAGAGCGTCTTGTCACCTTTTTAGACACTCTCTACAGGGATCTCATCCCTGAAGAAGAGAGGGGTCAGATTGGAGATGACTTGCCAAAGTACATGATAGTTTGGGACAATGTCAGTTTCCATCGCTCCAACGTCATCAGGCAATGGTTTGCGGCCCACAACAGGATGCTGATGCAGTTCCTCCCCATTCCTTAATCCCATTGAGGAATTTTTCTCAGCATGGAGATGGAAAGTACATGATCGCCAGCCACATACACAGATGACCCTTGTGGCTGCCATGGATGCAGCATGTGATGACATCACAGCAGATGTCATCACCTGCAGAGGCTGGATAAGACTTGTACTATGCAGTGCTGTCTTTTCCTTTCTGTATCACAATGATGTGGTCTGTCAACAAATTACAGTACAAACAATAAAAGCATGAATGTGAATTTTGTCCAGTCTCTTGCAATCAAACTCCCACATACACTACGGTGTAACCTCCAATTTACAATAACTGTCATCAAAACTTTAGTCATAGTTTAGATCAGAACATCCCTCCAGAGTACAGTTATATTGACAACATGACTAAGCAATTTAACTTATTAAATTATTCTTATGGGAATTCTTATTCATACACAATGACACAAGGACTTGTCATTCTGATGGCACTGGCATGTTCATCGACACGAATATTTACTCTTGAGAGATGAACTGAGGATTTTGAGCAAGAGAATGAAGTTGCAAGTAATCGATGGTGTTTCGCTATTTGTATGAATTGTTTTGAGAAATGCACTTACTGTTTTGCAAATGTCGAGGATGATTCGAGAAATGTACCAAAGCGACTGAGAAAAACTGTAATATACACTCAAAACAAGCCAAGAAACATTAACTGGAAGCTTTCAGTGTTGTCTGACTGGCAACGTTGGAATAAATTCAAATACTTCAACATAGTTTTTTCTGAGGAAGTGACATTGTTCTGCGTTGACCCTTTATAGGAAACTCTTTGAAATATTTAGAAATGGCCAATTTCAAAGCTCAGACATTGTTAATGCATCCTTCTAAACCTGCTTTTGTGAATTTGTATAGTCAATCTAATATCCATACACAATAACAATCTGGTGGAAAGTCTAAAACTGACCAGAATGAAATTGTGCTTTACAACTTTAAATTATAAGTCTATAAATAGGCTACAACTGCTACTTGATATCTTCAGAAAGTCACAATCCTCCTGTCTCTTCTGAATTACCATAGACACTTTTAGAAAAACATGTTTTCATCAGAAAAGTGACGTGTACTGTAAATGTTATCAACTTAAAGAAACTGTAAAAAGCACAAAGTGGTCATAAATGGTTATGAATTACAAGCAGCTCCGAGGCAACTGGAAAGCATTAGAAATAATCAGAGTGCATGAAAAGATGCACGACATGGAAACTCCTGTTTGCCACTGGCACTTTGATAAACTGTAGAGCCATTTGGATGAAGCTCCAGGAAAAAGGACAGGAATATTCTTCCTTTTTCTACATAAAATGTACCCAGGAAGAAGAACAAAATCATCATGAATACATGACCCAGTGCAACTTTTCATTAACCTTCATCCCGTCACCTCTGGGATGGGATATTTTGCTGTTCGGGGCTTTTCATGCTTCAGTGTGTGGATTCCTGGAAACCGTTATAATTTGGTGAATCCTTATTCATAGTTTATGCATTTTGGATAATGAACTGAGAGCTGGTGGACTCTATCGCTCTATCCTTGCTGTTTCTATTGCTTATTATTGCTGCTGCATTTCTTTCTTCTTTGTAAATCAAAGTGCGACTGCAACGTGGCTCACACGACATGTTGACAGCAGTGGGTACAATGACCATTTTGAAAGCTCTCTCACCTGTCAGAGGGGTTATATGTTCTTGCTTTGTTCTTTCATTTATCATCATATCTGCTGTGTCGCTTCGAGTCTCCCTAAGCCTCTTGAGATCTGTCTCCCAGTCTTTAAAGCTCCTCCTCTTCTGCCTCCTCCTATATTCAGGCTTGGTATATTTCTTTAGGTTTTTGTTTTTTCCTTTTCCTGTGTTCTTCTTCAAGCCTCTGTCTCTCCTCTCCCTTATGTACATCAATGCCACCTCTCCTTTTTTAATCTTGAGGGATTCTTTGTCAAAAATGGTACCATTTTCAGCACTCAAGGCTTATCATTCAATTCATATTTTTTTAAGTTCATGGTTGAAGGTATATTTTTGCCATCTCGTATTCTCTTTCAAACTGGAAAGCCTTTTTCATTCTCTGGAGGTGTAAACCGTGTCTTTCTCCTCACTCTTGAAGGCCTCCCATTATGCGTTGAAGGCTTTCTTACTCTGGATGTCTCATAGCTCTCTTTTGAACGTACATTCTCTTCTGCTACATTCTTCATTGAAACCTTTCAAGGATGCTAATGGCCTCTCTATTTGTTTACTCATCTTCTTTTTTTCATCTTATCTGAGTGCCCCTCTTCCCACACAAGCTTCCTCAATGTTTCTGGCTTCTGCCTCCACCTGGTCATGTCTCTCAGGAGCAACGCTCAGTGTTTCACTCAAAGAAATCTTCTTAACTCTGTTATTTCAAAGGGGATTTAAAGGCTGGCTTTACATCGATATGATTATATTAAATTAGAACACAACAATTGTGCGGTTCTACACCTCGGGGTCTCTTCCAACCTGGTTTGATCTTCTGTGTGCTGGACTAGTGAAATGGCTTTGCATGGCAACGTTTTGAAAAGAACGTCCAATTTCACAGAAAACCAATTACAATTCATTCAGACAAAAGCATATGGTTCAGTTTAAAAAGCAAAAAAGTGCACACTTAATCACATATAAGGCTCATATATGACCTGATTTCTTTCCATACCTCTATAAAGAGCCCAGTCACTCAGAAGACATTCCTCAGTGATCAGAAGTGAAGAAGTACTGCCACAAACCAAATTGCCCCTGATCCTTTTCAAAAGGCAAGTTCAAGGATGAAAAACCGCCACCAATTCATCTCCTCTTCTCATCCTTCACTAGTTGTAGTGATCAGCTAGAGTCTCAGGACCCTTTTTGTGTGTATATTTTGTAGTTCAACCTTGACTGTTCAAATATGGTGCTGACACAACACACACAGGAAATAGATTTCATTTGCATGTGTTGCGGCTGACTTACTAAGAATAACTCCGGGAGTGGCATCAAGCGCATACAGGAGTATTTAGTTCTGTATGAGGGAAGATCCGCTGGAAACTGCATCTGAATTTGGTGAAAAGAAAATGGGAGAGGATTGGTCACAAAATATGAGGCACGATACAGAATTATTGCCATAATAACATCTGCAAACAAAAGCCATGGTGAGCCAGCTGGGAAAATACCTCTTACCACAGAAACAGCAGCATGTTCCCGAAAGACTGCGTTGGATTGCACCTCCTTTTCAGATGCCTTGAAAACCATGCAAAGAGTTAGTGAAACACATTTTACATTGTACATTAATGGACTTTCAGAAACGCCTCTCAGTAATTTTTATGTGGAAAACACAAACCAATATTCTAAAATTCATGGGCGCACTCTAATTCACGCCTCTGTCAGAGAACCGTTGTCACTTAAACTGATTCCCAAATGCACGACAAAGCTTTTTTCATCTTCGCTTGAAAGTGTGGAGCTTTACTAGATCAGCTCCCACATGTCAGGATCCAAAATAAGTAATACATTTCTGCTAGTTATCATATGCGGAGAACTTTTGTAGATCGGCCCCAAAGTGTGCGCAGGATATGTAGCGATGGTCCAACACCATATTAAAGTGTTTATCTATGTTTTGCATTGAGATACTTCTGCTGAAGTTGGCAAAAACCAACCAACGAGCAGGAGCCCGCCTGGCCTTGTGATATCACCTGATTCTGTTTCTTTAATCCAACTAGAAGAAGAAATGGCCATACTATGAGACGCACTGGGAGGTAGAACAGCAAACATAACTACAGCTGAAGGTGCTGAAAACTGGCATTGTTGAAGTCCTGCTGTAACATTAAGGCTCGACAGAAGTGAGACCAAATGATCTTAATTGCTCTGAGTGACGAGTTGAAGTGCAGATCATGCACACGTCAGATAAATTGTCCCCACAGGTGGTTGCTGTTATTTTAGGTGGATTAGATTACACTAATCAAAGTGGACTTTTTTCAGAAAATGTTTGATGATCTATCAAAAAAAGCAAAATAAGAATTCAGATTGATGGGCAGCTGCAGCTTACTACATAATTAATGTCCTGGCTGCTTTGCTTGAAGCCGACATGACAGGAGTCTTCAAAGCTGAAACCAAAGATTTTTGTGAGTTTTTAAATATTTAAAGAAGGTGAGGTCAGACAGAAATGGGCATTAGCACAAGTGAGACCACGTCACAGATCATCTGCTGCTCAGCTCATCCGTAAAAAATACTGTTTAATCGACTTTTTGGATTAAGCTTGTTCGGATACATGGTTATAATAGCTTCAAGGCAACTCTTTATATTTGGTCTCCATCTGGTTAGGACAATACATATTTGTCTTTTTTTAAGTTATGTGAATTATTTTATATCAGAAATAGATATTGTGGATTTGTGTCTGTTTGCTTGCTGCTCTCCGTCTCTGTCTGATCCTTTTCTCTCTTTCTATCGCCTAACCCCAACCAGAACAGCAGAATGCCTCCATCTCTGAGTTTGGTTCTACACGTTTCTTACTGTTAAAAGGGATTTTTTTCTTTCCACCATCTCTATGCTTGCTTATGTGGAATTGTTGGGTTTTTATCTGTAAAAGCGCCTCCAAATGACTGTGTTGTATTTTGCGCTATATCACTGAATTATATATCACATGAAATTTCCAAAATTAGAAACATACGGACTCAGAGTGATGCCGAAAAACTAATCGATGCATTTGTTACCTCCAGAGTGGACTATTGTAACTCCCTATTATCAGTGTGTCCAAATAACTGCTTAAAAAGTCTTCAATTGATTCAAAATGCTGCAGCGAGGGTCCTGACAAGAACCAGCATCAGAGATCACATCACTCCAATACTAACCTCTCTTCATTGGCTCCCTGTTAAATCTAGAATAGAATTTAAAATCCTCCTTCTAACTCATAAAACTCTTAACAACCAGGCCCCATCATATCTTAAAGAACTGGTAGTCTCATACCTCCCCAGAAGAGCACTTGGTTCTCAGAGTGCTGGCTTACTGGAGGTTCCTAGGTTTTCTAGAAGTAGACTGGGAGTCAGCGCTTTCAGCTCTCAGGATCCTCTTGCGTGGAACCAGATCCCAGTTTCAGTTAGGGAGGCTGACACAGTCTCTACTTTTAAGGCCAGACTCAAGACTTTCCTATTTACTAAAGCTTACAGTCTGAGCTGCTTCAAAACTCTCTTTGCCTCTCTCTCTACCTCCCACTACTCGAACTACCTATCGGTCCTATCCTTTCCTCTCTTCTACCCCCCCCCCCCCCCCTTCTCTCTCTACCTCTCTCTCTCCCTCCCTCTACCTGAACCATGGTCTGGGTCCATGGTCTATCCTATCCTTTCCTCTCCTCTATCCCCTCACCCTAACCGGTCAGCAGAAAGTCGCCACCTCTAAGTCTTGTTTCTGCAAAGGTTTCTTCCTGTTAGAGGGAGTTTTTCCTTTCCACAGTCGCAAATATATCTGCTTGTTCACGTGGATTCATTGGGTTTTTCTCTGTTAAAAACACCTAGAAATGACTGTGTTGTATTTGGTGCCATATAAATAAAGTTGAATTGAATTGAATTGAATGTGTTTGCAATAGTGTGATCTGTAGGCTGGGAAGTGAAAGGAACTGTCTCAAGTAGACTGAGAAATGATGGTGTTGGAGTGCAAAAATAAAGCCTGATACAATAAGAAATCAATTGAAATGAAAGCTGTGAGTCACGGCTCCAAATAAACATGAGCTTACCTTTACTAGAACCACCTGCTGCTTTATTCATCGATCTGTTTCTTGTAAGTACAGGCGTTGCGACGAGTTCTGCATGACTTTTGAAAAGCGGATGCACATGGATTTAATAATGACTGTTTACTCAGACGATCAAAACAATGTGTGAGCGCCTCCATCTGACTAACAGCTAGTGACGTAACCTCAGAGGACCTTAATGAGGGAATAAGTTACTGAACTGTGCTGACAGCTCAGCTGATGTGTCACAACACTGAAATATCACACATTCATGATTGAGAAAGACAATTCAAGTAACATACGAGTTACTTCAAATCAACACAAGCTCAGTTTACTTCATGCATCCAAGCAGAAGGTTGCAATACACATGAAAAGATTCATCAGAAACATAATGCTGAAGGAAATTTCAATGAAATCTCAACAAATCTCACCAAGTGACAGAACATTCTGCATTTTACATCTTGCTCTGTGAAACTGTGTTCTGGGGATGTGGAGCCAATTAATACAAAAAAAATAATGTGAATACTGATTAACATCAGTGTTCTGGCTGTCATGCTGTAGTGTGCAGAGATAAAGAGCTGCCAGCTGAAGCTTCGGTATCTCAGATTTTACAAAGGCTGCAAGCCCTGCGGAGCTGAGAAATTCTGAGAGTGCTATGTGACCTGCAGATGGCCGCGTCCGCCGTCAGCCCCACCGTCTGAAGCAACTCGCCTTGTTCCACACGGATGTCTGCTCGGTTTTTACAAGCATAACTCCCGTCTCACTCCCTTCATCCGGACAATGTGAGCGACATGCCTGTCAGATGGGACATGGACTGGACCCCCTTTTTCTGCTCCGCCGGACACAGAGCCATGTTGACAAGTTGCTGCAGAAAGGCATAGGAGCGTGTGTCCTTTTAAAGCGCAGCGGACCTTGAAAGAACAACACAAACAAATTTGAGTGCAACAACAAGGTCCCTCACGCAATTACTGAAGATGCAACGTGCTCCTCATAATGATTCACGGGGAACAGATTTCTTCTTCATGGCTCCTTCCTGTGGATCATCTCTGGGTGACACCGGGAGGAACTAATCCGCTGCAGCATTCACATGTGTGAGAAAAATACTCGTGGTTAACACGTAACATTTTCACATAAATACATAAAATGCTTTGCTTATCAGTAAGTAATAAGTAATATAACACTAATTGACAGTAATAATTGGCAATAATGTTTCCTGCACACCGTCTAATGAGTTTCCACAGGTTTGTATAGAGGATGATATTTACATGAATTAAGATATTTATTAGCAATACTGTTAGTGATGCAGGATTAAGAATGCACACTGGATTGCCCATTACACATGCTCGTGGAATGAATTAATCACATGTGATAGCAAACAACAGCACAAAGTTATGAAACTGCTGCCAAAACAAAGCAATAACTGGGAAAAAAAAGAGCGTACTTAAAATTGAAAATATTGTCCAATGATCAAATTAAACAAGCATCTGCAGGAATATGTTTCTTTATTCACCAAAAATTTCAATTATAGTTCAATAAAATGTTACTGTATTAAATGTTGGCTGCCTTTGCCTCCGTTGGTTTTGTCACGATTGTAGTAAAATATGGAATCACCAAATCCAAAATGCCCTATTTCATGATGTTTTCTTTCTTTGAATCTGCATTTTCACTCCATAAATATATTAAAATCAAGTTTTATTTCATATTTTTCTTGACCAAGTCATGACGTAGCCCTTCATATATCAGCTTTAAAGCTTTTCTTTAAGGTCCTTTGGATCAGTGTCCTGTGGAAAGCTTCGTTTCTCATTTATTTCCAGACAGATCCCTACATATTATCTTCAAGCTTTCTATGAAATTATTAAATATTCGTCACTGGATCTGTGACTACAAGCTAGCCCATAATCGATGCAGTGAAGCATTGCAACACCACGATTCACAGCGAGATTGAGAGATTTCTCATAATCAATTGTATTTAATTTGCACCAAACATGTTTACTGGAAGTGTGGGTAAACCACTCGAACCACAGTTAACCTGTGTGTTTGAGATTTGTTCTCGGTCTGTGTGTACTTTTAAACAAATGTTGATTTCGAAATGTAAAACCTTTTCCACCAGAAACTCATCCCAATGAAAATAAAATCTGTGAACACGTGCATTTTGATACCAGTGGTTTAAGTCTTAACCAATTTGCCATTATTTAAAACCATTGCAGTCTGTTGTTTTGAATAATGGACTTAGTTTTAATTTAAGGGCAGGTTTGTTTGTTTTTTGTTTTTTGCAAATTTGCATGTACTTTAATGTATTGACCTTTTTCTTATATGTTTTATGTGTACCTGTTTTGTCAGAAACTGTACTGTACTGCTGGCAGTCTTGGCCAGGATACTCTTGAAAAAGAAATTTTTATTCTCAACGAGGATTTACTGGTAAAATAAAAGGTAAAATAAATAATAAAAAAAAAAAAAAAAGAAGACAATATTCCTCCGTGAAAAACTTTCAGAATCATTTCACAATGTTTTAGGAACAAATATCCTTTTTTGCATCCAGAGAAATTTTAAGAAGATTAGGGTAGCAGAACATGCAGGGAGGCCCCCAAAACAAAGAAAAATGAAGACGGCCAATGACGTCTCCCTGTAATATTGAGACTACTGAGGACTGACTTACTTAGATCCTGTATGAAGTGGGCTAAATTGTATGCTCATGTGAAAAAAAGCTTCCTGTTTGTGTCTGATTTGTGGGCGATCAATTAAGAATCTTACCTCAAGGGATGTCCCACCTAGATAATCAGTTTTGTGTGAATCAGGCCATTTACACAAGAACAACCCACTGGAGAAGGTTTCATTTCCGTGTTTGTTTTCATCTTTGAGTGATTGATTGGAGAGCTGAGCATCCACAAGCATGTCGTGAAATGTGACACCATGCAGGTGAACATGTTGGTCGAGGAAGGAGAAAACATTTTAGGAAAATCCTAGGAGAAAAATCTAAATATGAAAAAGAAAAGAAAAACGGCATTTGAAGAGATTAAAAAAAAAAAAAAAGGGAGGTGCCAACTCTGAACAATGATTGAAATAATTTAGTGGCAGTTTAGGTATGGAAGTGGTGAGGGTTAACGTTGGGTTGGTCATAATATAATGGGAATATGTTTGGTTTGGCCCAGGAGAGGACTCACTGTGGCAGACAATATGCCTCAGGAAGAAATGAAGCTCATCATTGATTGAAAAATGGCTAAACCAAGAGTCCAAACACCAAAAATAAAGTCCACAATAACACCAAGGAAACTCAAAGAGATTCTTGAAAGTTCAAATACAGGAACCCAGAAAACAGAGACAAGTGTCACAGGAGCGCTGTCCACACCAGGACACAGAAACACAGACGGATCGACAACCAGACCACACAGAAGACACGCAATATATACCAAAAGCCTACCTGGTGAAGACAATCACACACTCTGGCACAGGTGAAACACATCAGAGCAGAAAACATGCAATCAGACATGAGGAGGGGACGTCAAGGAGCCTGGAACCAGAGACGGAGTCAGAAACTCAAAATATAACTAGAGATGAAACGTGAACCATGGCACATGTCCCTTTAAGTGCCACCATGGGGTTTAGTGTTTCGGCAGTTAGATAGTTTTTTTTCTTCTCTATGTCAGTAAACACTTCACTTGCAAAGTGACCGATATGTTCATTTATCCATTCATATAACTGCTTTAATTCAGCTGATCCGCATCATAGGGCGGACATGAAGACACACAGACAACTATAGACACTGGAGGCAGATCAAGGTCATAGATACCTCAAAAGGAGAAGAAAACCCATGTACAGGGAGAACATGCAGGATCCACACAAGGCTCTGCCCAAACTCCAACAGTCTTCTTCTTGTAATGGAGTGGGTTATTCTACAGAAGGGATTTCCTTTCTTATTTTCATTTGACGGGTTTGTCCAGTGGTCCAAAACATCCACAAATAACAGGAAATAACAAGTAATCATCAATTCATTTGTATGATTGTAAATGTAAGAGTGAAACCACTGGATAAAGGATTTCATTGTCACCCATGCTGTAAAATTCTTTGTCGACAGAGTCTGATGGACGCCTTGCAGGGTTGCAACTGTTAACTAGTGATATCGACTCAACAACTTCAGATGAGTTGTGGCGATGCTGAACAGATCAATAGATTTCCAGCACCACACCGTGGTCACTATTAGTGATTTACAGACCTGTTTCATGGGGAGTGGAGCCTCTGAGAATGTTTCAATTACAGTGTTATTCTCATCTGTCCACCCCCCCCACCCCCACCCCTTTCAGTTCCTTGGATCAAAACACCAAGTAGGAAAATCCATTTAGGCGTCCAGGCCCTAAGAAATTCAGCATATTTTCTGGCCTGTCAAATTCTGAACTGTTAGCGCTGACCGCTCAATAGAAGAAACAAAGAGCAACCCCTCGGACGAAAATGGATACAGGACCACCCATCTCCTGCCTCTTTTCTATTTTTCTTTTGGTGGCTTCCAACAAACATGCTTCCATTGTTGTTGCTGCTTATTGCTCTGCAGGAACTGTGGCTTTGGAGTGTTTGTTTTTGATTAGGAATGTTTAATGGCCTCTACACATTCAATTATCAGCAGGCCGCTCCAGCAGTCGATAGTCATCCTCTCATTAATGGCCCAGAACTGATTACCAAGGACAGAGAGAGAAATGGGTGAAATGTTATTCATTCAAAGCGCTAATTAAATCCTCCCAGGTAGGATGTTCAATCCCACTCGAAACTTTGCCAGCATTTCAGTAAGCACCAGTTATTGTGATAGTATGGCTAAAAATAACATGCTCCTGGATTTCTGTGCAGCCGCTCTGTGACTAAATGGCACTTTCCACTGCTGCATCTCCTGATAGAGCCAAACAAAAGTCACGTTATGGTCTCGGTTCTGGCGGCACGTATCTAATCTACCTCAGATATAAACCTCTTCGCCTGCCACTGAAACTTTCTATCCAGCAACATACCTCAAATAGTTTTTTGTTGAGGAAAAAAAAGGATCAAGAGTGTCTGATGATTCCGATGTCTGCTTATGTTTGGGGCTTTTGTAGCCTGAATTCAACATGAAACAAACAAAATGCCAGGGAAGTGTTTTGTGGCCTTTAAGTTAAGGGTGTGCTGCTCCTTATCCTCCACCTTTATACTAAGTTGAATCACGGAAGTCGCTGCCAAGCTAACTGAAGGACCTCGGCTTGGTGAACCCTTTCCTCTACAGTCAGGATCAAACCGTTCCCTTCACGTCTTCACACAGCAAATCAGCAGAGCCGAGAGGAACCTCTCAGTCAAACACTTTCAAAGGCCAAAGTCGGTGTGCAGCCAGTGATCTATTGTTCCTGTTCAGGGCCTCGTGGTTTTTAGAGAGGAGGGAATTCACAGAGGTGTGTGTGCAAAGTTTTAGGGCCAGAAAATAAAAGCAAACGCCACCATCAACCACAAGATTGTTTTTAATTTGTTTGCACATTGTAGTTCCAAAACCACTGAAAGCCTTGGCAGGCAGTAAAAGCACTATTTCCCCTGGTCGCTTCGATCCCTTCAACACATTTTTTGCATCTAGAGATTTTGGCTTGGCAGCAGCGGAGTCCAGTTTAGCTCTGTTATCTCATTGAGAAGGTCTGGTGTGATGTTTGTTAAATGAGTAACGATTTTTGCTCAAAATGAAACAGGATCACAATATTTATAAAGACTAAAGTGGTTCAACAGACCACTCCTGTTAATAATTCTTATTGCTTGTGGGTTTTTTTTTTTTAGGTTTAATCGCCTTTATCAACCATGGATCCATTTCCAGGGAGCAACTATAAGATAAAAGAAACCTTTTCATTCACTGAGACGGTCTTTTAACTGCTAACAATCTCATCCTCATCGCCGGTAAATCAGAATGTGCAGGATGACTTGTATATCATTCCCGTGGATTCGGTGCTGACCCAGCAGCATCACACAGCAGAGTCTCTGAGTTCATGTGTCACCAGGGACACTGAGGTCCAGTCTGCACACCGGGAAAACACAGAGGCGCTGAAGGCCTGTCCAAACCCATCACTCATCAAGTCGGCAAGACGCTTTGAATTAGCGGCTTTGTAACTTCTACGGCGTTCACCTTTGGCGAGTGACTTCACTAGACTTTACTCGCTTGATTGCCAACGTCTGGTTTTCAGCCAACCGCAACACAACAGATATCATCACCGAGCATTAAATGTGTGAGAACTTCACACGCACTGAACGCAGCTGTAACGTGAGAATAAAATAATAGAAAGAATGAACAAATTATCCAAATAGTTTAAAGTGTGGGCTGCATGAAAAAGAGATGACAGTAATACAGAAGAGTATTAGGGCCACTGAAGAAACAAAACAAAAATTCGAAGGCGAAAAAAAAAACAACCTTCATGCACTTCAGAAAAAGTGGAAAATCAAAGTCGACGGAGAAATGTCCATGTAAAATCACGTAATTCAGACTATATCGGGTTGCTTACTGCTTATGGACATGTGATTTGACACAGGATTTCCTTGATTAATAAGAACACATTTAAATAAGCAGCCCGGGATCCGTGTCTTTGTCCTTCGTACTCGACGAACTTCCGCGACAGAACAACGCTGCAGGCTGCTCCGTCTCTTCTAGTCCTGATACTGATGATACAGTAACTGCATCGTGTTTCTGAGCTAGATTCTGTCCCGAAGCATCTTTTCACCACTTCATTAAACCGCCTGCGATGCCTTTTGAGGAAGCAGTCACACGCGCTGGCATGTGGATGGAAGGACTTTGTTAAAAAACCTTTTTTTTACACCGTGAAAAAACAAATCTCGACTTTGATTTTTGACTTTTTCTTCAGTGCATGAAGGTTGTTTTGTTTTGTTTTTTGCCTCCAAATTTAGTTTTTTTTCTTCAGTGGCCCTAAAACTCTTCCTTACAGTAATATATCTAACCAATAGTTGTTATATTTAAAAAAAAGAATATATATATATATATATAAGCCTGTGTGCAGGTTTAACCTTAGAGGCCTCATACAGTCCAATTTCATCTTGAGTGGGCTGGACTGGTAAAATAGGGCAATAATAACTTTTAAATTTACCTTTAAGTTTCTCTTTGATTTGGGGCAGAGTATGCGAGATGGAAATATTTACACTTTCACCAAACTAAATATTTACTGTCAAAAATTACTTCAAAAGCGAATTTTAATGAAACGTTCTGGTGCAAATTACAGTGAAATGTCCCAAAAAACTCTTATAGCTGTTACATGATGCATGTTTTTACAAACTCAGTCTGACAGTGTGGCTTTCTGCCTAGTTTGTTGACAACGAGGGAGCTAAATTTCATGGCAGCATCACAGATATCGCATCTCAGGTCTCATTTTGTTCATTATCCCTAAGAAGTTTGCTTAGAAAAAAAATCTATGTTTTCTTAGAAATTTTTACAATTTGCTTGGTGGTTTGGCGGCCCGGATTGGAGTTGTGAGCCGATTTTGGTCCACGGGCTTCATGTTTAACAACCCTACTCCTTTGTGCCGCATTCTAGTTTAAGTGTGACTGTTGTGACAGTTGCAGACTAAACATCAAATCTCCTCTGTTGTAATTAACTTCAGAATAATATAGACAGAAAGTCAGTCGTTCAACAAAAAAATCTGCTCAAGATCAAAGTTATAGGAGTGGGAAGAACATCGTCCTGAACCTCCTACCATATACTATAGATTTAGTCTGCCATTGTCACAAAAACAATTCAATAAATGATCAAAACAAATGGCAAATAAACAGCGGTCAGGGTTATTCCAATAAACAGAGAGCTGTGACAAATCCAGAGCAATGTAAACACTGATAATTTGCACTGCTGGCAGTAACAGCCGACACTTTTCAGCTTCATAACCTACAATAAAATTCTTGCATCATAATGATTAAAAACCGTCACCTCGGGGTGTTTTCACAGCTACTTTACCTAGACAGTAAAACACTGCTGATGGGAAAAACACAAGTTTGACTTCCCAACTGCACTCTGTCACACCGTATAAAGCAGCAGGCTGCACTTATCCTGCTTGACTTGACAAAGTCAGTACAGTAAACAAGGGTCAGGAACAGGCACCCTCACACTGTAAGATCGAGTAGATGTATCCTGTCTCGTATATTACTGTTTATCCTCCGCTGACCCAACACACAGACCTGACATCACGATGAAGAATGCTTGAGATTCGTCAATGTCCATACGACCAAAGTCTGTTAGTTCAGTGTGTGAACCCAGAAACCACTGAAGCCCAGAGAAAAACAAGGTTTCTAGGAGTAACTGTGTAAAATGTTCAGAAGGCATGCGAAAGAGCATTTCTTTTTTATAATGAGTGAGCAAAATTGACTCTCCAGCAAATCCATCCTAAACTACTTCTCCAGCATCTTGTGTAAAATATACATTAGTGGATTATATCTAAAGCACAGCAACATAAGATTCACCGTTTCCTTACATTGCTCAATGGTTTACAGCACAGTGGTCGACTGGTAGCACTTTGACCTCACAGTGAGTATATCCCTGGTGTGATTGCCGATTTTAGATCATTTCTGAGAAGCTTACACATTTCAAAAACATTTAGGGTTAATTGGTGACTCTAAGGTGTCAATAGAGAGACAGCAGCGTCCTCCTGCTGGCACTGATGGTCGCACTGATGGTCGTCGGTCGCTGTACTGACGCCACCTCCAGTGTCACCTGAAGGATCTTGACCTCCAATAACAATTATTTTTATGTGCAAATTACATCGACAAAGCCAGGCACATGGACCATAACATATTTCTTCACATATTTGCATATATACACAATTAGATGTCTAATTCTTGTATGACCATATCCACATCCTCCTACAGCCATCGTGTACATAAACCCACTCATACCAAACATGCACACGGACAATAATCACGCCTAAAATGATGTAGGAAGAAGCAAAGCTTATTTAATCATTCCACTTCTGTCTGTTTCACTTCCTTTACAGAACAATAATATATTGTAACATATAGGAAAATATTTAGCAATATTTTCAATAATATAGTTCCATAGTTTACACAGCTACGTTTTGAATGTCCGTTGACACAGAAACGGCAGAACGCTGAAAACAATGAAAGTTAGCATGCCACGCGACGCTGTTGGTTCTTTTTGTAATGAAACCACTCATACATGCAAATGATCTATTTACTATGGCTGTGGTGCGCATGTGCTGCAGCAGTGTTTCAGAAAAGTTGTGTTTTCCCCCGTTTCCACGGAGACGGAGTCCGAGCATTTTTGAAAAGTTCAACCTTGAGAGCTGTTCTCAAAAAGCTCCGTTCTCAGTGTCTTTAAGCACTATTGTCATGAAACCAGACGCCCAAGAAGCAATGAACCTTTTCACAAAGAGAACAGAGACGCCCACACAAGGCCCAAGCACCACTTTCACCACCGCTTTTTACAAAATGTTCAGGAAAATATTTTAACTGAGAAATCCCTGGTGATGGGAGGAAAGAGGGTTTGGGCCAATGTTTTTCTCTGAGGCTCCAGTTGCTTTGAGCTTGGATTCTTAGTTTTGCTGCCACCACATTCAGGCCAGTCCACTGTACAGCTTCCTCTGACATTACAGCTTAAGGTCGCTATACGCAGTCTGCATGAGGAACAGTCCCAGCTGAGGGTAGAAATACCATTTTGCACGCTGTCTGGGTCCAGGACATTTGTTTTTTCTTTTTTGTATAAAGTACAAATACATTTGATGCGATTCGGCTGTGAAACTTTGTACTGATTTTTGACAAGGAGTGATCCATTATTATGAACCTATTGTAAAATGAAAAAAAAAAAAGGAATGTATGGAGCTAGAGCTTAAATATCATCTTTTAACAAAGTTGATTCAAGCCAGAAGGCAACAGACAGAGACTTAGACCCTGGAATTAAATACCAGCTCAAGTGCTCAAGTATCATATTTGTAATGACAGAATTAGTTTTATAAAAATGAAGAATTATTTTCCAATTGTTGCCTAAAACTATGAAGTTTCTGAAGCTTTGCTCTCCATTTTCGAGTTTATAGAGCTTTTCTTAATGGTTTTCTTTTCAAAACATTAACCACAATGAATTAGCAGTTATGACATAGTGGTTCATGATCAACAGGGAAGTTAGAAAATGCTTATATACCCGTGGGGGAAAAAAACACACATTTGAATGCTTTGAAAATGGTAAATTCACACAACCAAAGTTTGTATTTTGTGAGGATTATGAGAAGTCAATGTGATACTGACAGCATGAGAGCATGATAGCATTTGTGCATCAACAAGAAAAAACACATTTCCTTAGTCTAGCATACATGGATATGAAGAAGACTCAGAAAGTTTCTGGCCATGCAAACACTTCCATATGAGAAGTAAAATAAAATAAATAAATAAAGCTGTCGCAAAAAGCTAATCAGCAGGCTAAGTTAAACTGTTTTATATTGTCAGGGACTTTGTTCTCTGTGAGGAAGTAAATAAAAGTGACTAGCACGGACACTGCACCGAACTCAGCTTCATGTTAACATCAAGCCTGCAGCTGGCTGAGACGTCTGGTCACGAATTAAAAGGATGTTGCTTCAATCATGGGGGACGTTAATGTGTTTCAGGAACATTGCCTGATACACAATGTCAAATGTTCTGAACTTTCCCTGATTTCAATTCAGTGGCGCTAAACAGATCTCACCTGTGCAGAAGCCTTTTATTGTAGCACATGGAGAAGTTTGGTGTGGAGGAGTAAGATGCTGGCTTGTTGAGGGAAATTTGATTTTTGAGTAATGTGTTACGATGTTCTGTGAAACAGGCAATGAAAATGTTTTGGTATTAGTAAGTGAATGAGGTCCATGATAAAGTTAGATTAATGCATGTTGCTCATGCAGTGGGAGGAGTGGAGGAAAGTAACGTCTTTGCATTTGAACCTGCAGGGAGGCTTGACTTTAATAAGGAGTTTTGTTATTTTCTTAGTTTGGCGTTTCAGTAAATATGCAAGACTTATTTCTTCTGCTGGAAGGACAAATGCAGAAACTGTTTGTGCCTTGGCCACCTTGCACAGAGTCATTTCACCTCTAACACTTCACTTAACTTAACCTTTCAGATTGTGTTTCCTGACTGTGATATGCAGCGCTGCAGCTTCTCGCAAGGCAGGCTCGATAAACAAGGAACAAGTGGTTCGACGATAAATAACTAGAGGCAGGAAATCCAGACACCAGCAAAAGTCTGACAGATGTTCAAAACTGCATGAGTGAATAAATACGACTGTGATGGCGACGATAATTTAAACACCTACTGATCAACCGACCAACGAGCTGCCATCCTGTTTGCTGTGGAGGGGATGTTGTGACACTAAGCAGGAGCTGCTGCTGCTGCATATGCTACGCTATCGCTCAACCCTGGAACATTTACTGCCTTATGTCTACAAGGCGGCCATGAGTGCGTCCTCTGCCCGTCTCCTTCCCATAGAGACACGCCACTTTGGATTTCCATCAAGACTGCTTTTAATGGTTGCTGTTGTAATCACCGCCTGCAGGCCTGTGGGTGTCTCTGGTTTAATCTTGGTTCAAAACTTCCCAGGCCTCAGGCTCTCTTAAGTGTCAGCCTCACTTTCATCACACAGGGGAGAAAAAAACTCAACATGGAGGAATACCTTCAGCCCACTGAAATATGTATAGGCGCACCCTCAAACTGACAAATGTGCGCAGTTTGTGCCGGCTGAGTGGGTGACTCGGGTGCCTTGAATTTCGACAGAGCGCGTCAGCACCTACACACCACGCTCCTCTTTGGTCTTCACCTCCAACAGAAGGGGGAAAGAGATGTGTGACGGGGGCTTAGCTTACTGTCACAGCCGGGGGCAGGCAACAGGGACAATCAAGAGTGCAACTACAGTACAGTAACAAAGTATCTTGTTTTCTCCCTCTCTCCCTCTCTCCCTCCCTCCCTCTCTGGTTCTGTCTATCTTTCAGCTCCTTTGATGCGTTTCCATGAGAACAGCGAGACAGAGCAGGTAGGTGTTGTTGCCCCTGGTGTAGGAACAACCAAACCGAACACAGAGGAAACAGCGCTGGAAGATTTTTGTTATCTGCGTCTCTCCAGCCCACCAAACGGTTTGACACGTGTGGCATCACATATGTAACACCGCTCGCTACAGCACGCACGCACACCAGGGCTGGCTGATGATGCAGCTTATTCGCTCTTAACTATGACATCCTCCTCTGAATGGTTTTAAAAACTCCCAGCGTGTTGCATACAAATGACGGTGCCGCAGCCTGTGTTTTAAGCAGGAGGAGGCAAGCCTCAAGAGACTTTAAATCTCTCAGGAATGTTTGCATCAGACAACTTTGAAGATCCAGCCTGTTTTGTACATACAAGGTTGCACGGGGCTGCACAGATCCCATTTGCGAGAGCCTGAGAGTCTCTCAATGCCATTTACAGCCTTCTTGGACACCATGACAAAGTGGAATGGTGCAGCAACATTCATCTTCCAGCTGTGGCCAGGAGCCTCTGACACCCCAGCAGACAGAGGGAAATGAAAAGAGGGTGCAGCAGCCAATGGTGCCGTATTTTATCTGCCGAGAGACTTGGCTTATCCTCCAGCTGTGTGGGCAACTGCCTTTGAATGCAAACAATATGGCTGCAGAATGTAGGGCAGGGGAGAAAAGAGGCTTGCGTGGCTAAGTTACGGCTGCAGTGATGTTTTTTTTTTGTTTTTTTTTTTGCAAACAAACTTTCTCTGCAGAGGATTTAGAGGTATGGGAGGGTTTGCATGACTGAACTCAGTGTGAATGGATGAATCCGCTTTATTACATTGGAGCTCTGCCTGATGTTTCTGTCAGTTATTGCACGTTTGGTATTTTTTAATATCGTGAAGGGATACCCAACAATGCTTCAAGTTAAAACGCATCGTTTCTGCATTTTCATTTAAGAAAAGGTTTGTGTTTACACGGCAACGTTTTAAAAATAATGCCCTGCTCTCCATGTGGCCATAAAATGAATGGATGGCCTCCTCTGGGCAGAGCCAGCAAGCTTCAGGGGGTTATCTCACTTTGAAAACCTCTGATCTTAACCCTCCAATCTAGAGGTAAAGCTGTAAGAAAATATTGACCTGAAGGACGCCAGTAGGTCACGGCTGAACTTTTCCTTCATAATAACTTCTATAAACTTGATGATCTGCTAATTTCAAGCTCAAGAATCCAAGTGTAATAAAAGAAAATCTCCCCTTCTCCAAGGCTTTATTGGATGAAAATATTACCGTCGCTCAAGTCACTCAGTATGCTAAAGTCGCCTCGGTCGCACAGAAATTCATTTTTAATATTGCTCAGCCAAAGACAAGACTATATTTCCTTCACCGCGGGAGTAGCCAGCAGGTAAGCTCTCACCCTCAGAGTTCATGGAACAAGTGAAATTTATTGGCCACACTGACTCATCTCTCCAGTAAAAGTGTGAATTACAAGCAACACTTTTTGATGATCTTTCTGATTTTCTACAGCAATTTAAAAGCTATCTGTCTGTATAAGAGCGGCAGCAATGATGGGCAGTAATTTAATCTGTGCTCCTCTAATTGCACTTTGAGAGAGATGACGAGGAGGGAGACGGCAGAGGCGTCAAGCCAGATGTCTCACGGGTCATTTAAATTTTTTTTTGTTGGGGGCTGACATGAGTCAAATCGACGCTTTCAAACTCACAATTCCAGTTTGTTGTAGTCAAACAATGATATCGGAATGCAGCGATGTTAGGGAATGTGCACTGCGCTGTTCAAAGCCCCGCAGCACTGCGCTCTCAACCCCTGATCTGCAAAACTTAACCTTGTACTCAAAACAGTGGAGAAGAAAAAGAGGTTAAAACACGCCCAAAGGGGCTGTTTCCCGCTCCCAAAAACACAAAACCTCACTTGCTTATCTTTCAGTTACTGCTTTGGAATTTTTCTTCCATTTATGCAGCACTCTAAAGTCTTCACGAACCTGTTTGTCCACTCACTGTCCGTGTTGAGAAACGCCACATGATGCAGAAGAACCACAACGGGTTTTTGATGTAACCGTTACTCTTTCGTGCGACGTTGAAGTTATGATAAAGTTGTTTAATTGACATGAATTCAATAGTCGACGTTTGTTATTGTCAGTCCTATTAATAAAATAATATCACTTCCACTTTCTGATTATTACGGTCAAGTGGAATCACAATCAAAGATTATGAATCTAGTTCAGGGGCGTCAAATACATCTTATTTCTGACAATATTTAAACTCTGCTGGGCTGCATCAATGAAATAACTGCAAAATAACCTATGAACAACAATAAATCCATGTTTTTGCATTATTAGAGTGCAAAAAAGTGCCAGTCCATGCTTATAAGTTCACATTTATAGAACTTATTGATGTTTCAGTGTCATATGTCTTGATGTATGACACTGAAACGACATATGGGCCTTCGTGGGCTAATAATTGATCAATATGGACTAATCAGTTGTGTGGTTACTTCATTCGTTGCTGCATTTGTCGTCACATTCACTGTACTGGTATGGTTTTCATAAATATACAGCTATAAAGCAATAGCATCACTTCAAAGATAGCCAGCTGATTGGCATCAATACATGAGGTACACGACCTCTTCCTGTGGTCAGTACCATATCAGTTACAAACTATTGTGCCACTGAGGCAAGCATAATAATGGAGGCCCAGCCTTGGTGACAGTAACACTCAGAGAGACAGCTAACAGTTGTATTATGTTACCCTGAAGGTCTGGTCACATCGCAGGGTGAGTTTGTAAAAACATACATTATATAACAGCTATTAGAGAAGGTATTTTTTGGACATTTCACTTTTGCAGCAAAAAATATCTTTAAATTGGCTTTATGTTGAGATTGTTGGACTACCAGTAGTAATTGCTTAGTTTTTCTGAAAATATAGAGATTTTCATCACATATGCTCTGCGCCACAACAACAACCCAAAAGAAAAAAGCTTTAACATTTAAATTTAAAGGTTTTTATGCCACTATTTCACTGATGAAGATGGGCTTAATGTGGCGGCTGAACGAAAATGCGTTTGACACGCCTGCTTTAAAGGGTTAATGAGCAGGGGAGTGGACTAAACCAAGTCACTGGACAGTATTGTAAACACATGTGTTAAATGTAATTATCACCAAAAACAAGATCACTGCGCTGCAACAGGGCACGCATTTAAAAGCAGCCTCTGAAATCAATCAACTGGTGACAAATGACAAGAGCGAAAATATAAGAGAAATAGTGTAACACATCTTTTTTCAATATATGTGCATAGATATGCAAAGTTGCATTGTAAATACAAGCGTCTTTCTCCAAACGTGTCCACTGTAATCACTTTGTTTATCATCAGCCGTGGAGCTAAACTGTAGTGTGGCAGCGAGCCAGGCATACGGCCACAGCAGGAAGTTTGTGTTTGCTTGTCAAGCAGTCGGAGGCAAAGTGACTCAACGGTCCTGAAACAGCAGTCCTGTCTCTGCAGCTTCCCCTCATGTTGTCTTGCTCTCAGCGGCACACATTAACATTTTATGGAGGAGCATTGAATGCATATACCCCCCCCAACCCCGCAGCCCAAAAAATATCTAATTGGAATTTGCGGTGGAAAACGTCGGCACTCTGACATTTGCCTTTTAACGCACGTTTCCCCTCCCCTGGGAGCTCGTGCTCTATTGTTGCAGAAATCACAGCACCGTCCACTTAAATGTCGAAATGGCTGCTTCCTTTGCTTCACAGTGATTACAATGACTCATCCTCTTACAGAAGAGCTAATCTTAGCATCCATTTAGCAAAGAAGTGTTCCACCATCATGACAAGTGACCCCTATTTCTTTTCATGGAAACGACTGCTTCCTGCCTGAATCGGAGAATGGCCAGCAGGCACATAATTCAAATACTGTCCAGAAAAGTGCTGCGGCTGCAGATTACAAAGGAGGCCTTGAACTGCATGAAATATTAAAGCATTAAGACCAGACGAGGGAGAAAGCCCGCTAGATCCCAGCAGCGTCTGCGATGAGAGGAGGAGAACTGATGGCGGTGTGAGGGACGTCTGGCCTTCATCCCCCAATCGAAGGCGGTGAATAAACCACTTGCGCCGCATCCTTCTGCTCAGAGGAGGATGCGGTGCAACACAAACACAGAAGAACGCAGAGAAATGAGACGCCGTATTTTCTGTTATTAGCTTCAAGAGGAATCACACAGACCCTCACATTTGAACAACTATATTCATCAAGAGGAAGAAGCTGTGGCCGGGGGATGTGGAGAGGGAACACAGGCTAAAGGCAGCTCAAAGAGAAATAGGGAAATAAAGTGAAACAGACAAAATGAAAGGAGGCACCATAGAGAAGCAATAAAAAAGGCAGAGCGAAAACTCAGATCAAGGGTAATCAAGCATGAGGCGGTTGTGCAAAATTTACCGCCGTAATTTGGATTCCCACAGCCCTGGCATCTGGATGAAGAGGGAGGCACAACAGATTCTCATTTGCCAGAACCAGCCCATGCTTGGTGGGCATTTCTGTCACTGCTCCTCTCTCCCCCTCTCCCTTTCCTCCCCATCTCTGGAGTGCCTCTCCGTCCTGCGCGGTACACAAATGAAGAGCCTGCGTCACACAACAGGCACCATAGCTCCAGTATACCTGAGCAGCCAGCCTTGAAGACAACACCGTGAGGGATCGTTTCAGTTTTGGAGGACAAAAAAGAAAATGTGAATTGATAGAGTCAGCATGCAAAGAGAAGGACGCCTTCCTTTTAGGGCATGTTCTGTCCTTTCCGAAGTGCAGTGCCGCTGTGGATTGCCTCTAAAGTAACAGTCGGTAACATCTCTGCATCCATCAGACACGGAAATATTCTCCGGGGAATGTTTTTGCCCATTTTCAGGGGCCCTGCATGTGGATAGGTTTGCCAAGGATTATAGATAGGTACTATTTCAGGACCTCCAGAGAGCTTGTTTCCATGGGGCCCAAACTTACCGTCCCTGGAGGCTGAGATCACAAGGCAAAGAAAGGCAGAGACCACATTGGTAATTTATTCCTCTGTGTAATTTCCCAGAAGGGCATTGCAGGGACCCAAAAGAGATAAAGTCCACTTACTATACACGCGTTTATGAATTTAATTGGCTAATGAACTCTCTCATTCGATGACATTTACCTGCACTAAATCAGAATTATCCATTCTTTCATAGTTGTGCTTTGGCACAGGGCTTAGTAGTCGTCTCTGGAGTGTTTCCAGGTCAGATGGGATGATTCAACTCCTCCGTCTGTGCCTGGACTCTCCTCCCAGGTAGACGTTCCCAGAACAATTTGGAAGAGAAGTGACCCACAGATGTCCAAAGGCTAAGTCGCGCTACAAACAAAATGCCTCCGACATAATTTTCTCTGACCTTGAAAGGTCTGATACCTGATTTGAGAGAGGGAGATTCGTAGGTGGAGGGAAGAGACTGAAAGCACACAGAAAAGGGAGAAACTCTTTCCTGGAATAAATTTGGAATGTTTCAGTCAGTCTTTGAAAACATTGAGGAATTCAACTGTCTTCTCAGTCAATAATGAATGAGGGGTTTTCACTGTGTGAGGTTGAACCACGTTTGCATACTTTGAACACAACCCACCCATCCTCCTCCCTTACATCTTTGGGATCAATAACGAATAGAGTTTTCAAGTGAAAATTGGAAACTTTCAATTTTGTGTGTCCGTTCAAAGCCACGGAAAAAGCCACTGACAAGACCGAGCTTTTTGGAGATGCTCTAACTCCATCTCGGTGGAAACTGGGCAAAACACAACTTTTTGAAACATCTTTACTGGACATGCACACCTCCGCCGTGTTAAAGGGGACATATCATGCTAAATCCACTTTTTTAGCCCTTAAATGCATTTTGTTGTATATTTGATATATATAGAAGTATATATATATTTAGAAGTACAGAAAAGTTCAAAGTAGTCTCTTCAGGTGCTCCGTTGATATCTTTATATTCTGTTTTGGTCATATTTTGCGATCGGTTTCGATTTTTCTATTCTCTATTACGTTTTTTGAACAATGACGTCACAGTATTCTCAGCGGAACTGCCAAATTAGGACATCGACATTTCGAGCAATCCGCCATTTTTGTTTCTCGCTGCGATTTTGTAGTCCAACCTAAGTTACGAGAGGATAAGTCGAAATGTTCGGTTGTTGGATGTAGTAACCCACAAGCTTCGTTACACCGTCTCCCAGCATCAGAACCTTTTCAAAGTGCCTGGTTGAGTTTTATTTTTCACAGAAATGTACCCACATCTGGGGGTAAGGTCATTTTTGTGTGCGCGAATCACTTTAAGGACGACTGCTTCAACAACCTCCGCCAGTATAAAGAAGGATTTGCCGAAAGACTTGGTCTGATTGAGCGGTCAGTTCCTTCTATCTATGGAGACGACGAACAGAGCACTTCGGTAAGCTGTATATAACGCTAAAAAGTGTGATGATAAGACGTCCCTGTCATTGTTTTGTTAGCATTAGCAGTTGCACCGTCTTCATATGTTAGCGCTGTGTGCTCGTTTTAGATTATAATGTAACTTCTGTGTTAAATAGTCGTTGTAATACAGGCAGTATTGTAATAGTGGGCATGGATGGAGAAGTTAGTGTAAATATAGTAACACACCATTGCGTTACATCCATATGAAGACGTTGTTCTGCAGCTGCATCATCGTCATTTTCATCTCGCTCCGCCGGGTCCGACTCTGGCTCCAACATGTATGGCTGGATGGACACATCTTCCGTTGTTGACATTTTGTAAATAATGTGTGAATATAAAGTTTCTGCGCCGCTAGATAATTGTATCTGTTCTATCAAACTACAAAGATGGCCGAACAGGGTGGCGTTGAACCGAGTGTCACCTCTGCAACCTGGAGAGGAGGCGGGGTATGAAGTGTGTCATTTGCATTTGAAGAGACCGCCCCAAAACGAGTTGCTCTCAGAAGCACATCAGAAAAGGGGTTGAAAAGGGGCCTGTGGAGCTATAATAATGAGGAATTCAGACCCAAGCATTGCAGTTTCGCGTTGTATAGACCACAACTGTATGATTTATATGTAAAAAGGAAGGATTTAAAAGCATGATATGTCTCCTTTAAATAGTTCTTCTGCATATATGAGTAGATAGACCATAACAACGATTGCAGGCTCCAGAGTGTCCTGACTCCCAGTCAGTGTTCTCCTGGGACTTGGTAGTTTTACAGTAGATAGTCACTGTAACAGCACTACAACTCCATCCCATGGGCTTACGAATGTTTGTGTACATGCCATTGTCAATGTTTTTGTGCATTTTTTTCAGTGTTTGCGGTGTCATTACAAAAACAGCTAACAGCACCCACTAGTGGCCCTACATGCTATCTACAGGTGTCGTTGTTTCGGCTGTTTTAAAATAAGTGGACATCATTTTCAAAAGGGAGACAGAAAATTCAACTCTTTTCACGGTAGTTAGATGCATTTAAAAAGTCTGCTCAATCTTTTAACTTCTGCACTTATGATTAAAACATTTATTTATTTTTTTCAGCAATCTGCAACCTCCAGGACCAAAGGAGCCATTTTTGTGATTTCCACTAAGTCAAATTTGCTTAGAGTCACAAAAAATGTTTAACTTTTAAAATGAGGCGAACACAGCTTCTAAAGTTTCACATATACAATACAGTAGGATGGCAAATATTTCAGTACATTTTCAGCTGTTTTGGATTTTAGCCGTTTCATCTTTCTTTTCCAGCACTTTTTAGACATTTTTGGTATTTTAGAATAGAAACGAAATAAATGGATAAAAATTAAATAAGTAATTGCAACATTTAATATGTGCCAGACTTTATGGTGACTAATATAAGCACAGAAAGGATGAAATTCACTAAAACACAGCAAATGATATAAAAATGTTCGAGTTGTGAAGGAAGGAAGGACATTTTAACAATTTTGTCTTTTTCAAGCAGTTTTGCAAAATCTTTTGTTATGTTTTTTTTTTACTTTTTTCCTATTTTTGAAAATCATTCTGCTCTGTAAATATAATTAAAAGAAGATCAAATCTTTATTTAAGTATATTTTAGACAAAGCTTCGGGGAGCTGCTACAAAAGCGCCAAAGAGCAAGATGTGGCTTCAGAACAGAAGGTTGCAGTGCCCCGTCTTAGTTGTTTTACCTCAAACTAATTCATGTTTCAGATGATTTATTCTCAAATAATAAGAGAAGAAAGAATAATGTTTGGAAAATGTTTCCCCTGGACACCAAGTTTTTTCCCACACAACAAAAAAACAAACACTTCCATTATTAACGTTGTCTTTTAACGGTGTAAAGATGTGATGGATTAGATAGAACCGCCTCCTCCAGCTCGTCCCACAATAGCAGAGCAGCTCTTGTGTTTTGTGACTCTGGAACCAGCTGGACCGCACCACATCAGCTGCAGCGCTGCCCGCCAAAATCTTGAGGTGAAAAGTTGTAGAAGCATGAAATGTGGCCGGTGCAGACAGCTGATGAGCTCCAGCGCTATCTGCCAAATATACAGCGCCGCATACACAGCTGCGCTCAACGCACTGTGAGTGGACAATTCTGCCATAAAAAGCATCTGAGTGTGTGCGACTTGTGCCGCCGTGCCTCCTCCCTGGGTTTGAACCAGATGGCGTCTGTCTGTGCGAAGTGTTCTGATCACCTGGGCGCAGATCACATAAAGAGGCTTCATATTGTATTTAAGCTTAGTTACTCTAAACTCATGTGTCCCGGGTCAACATGATGAACTGCCCATTGACCATTGACTAGATAAATAAATCCACTGTTGGACGCATTTATTTTTTTTTAAAGTGCATTTGTTTCTCATTTCTATTTCTCATACAACTGAACAAAGGCTTCAAGCTGGCTTTGAGTAGAGAGAGGATCACGACATGATCCCTTTTAACATACATCCAATTAATCCTGAAATGTAAAGGATTTTAATTACTAGAAAAACAAGACGTTTGCCTTCATCATGAGGTCTTACCCTTGTGATTTCTTGTAGTCTATTAGTGATATCCCTAAAAGCTTTAACCCTGGGAAACAGTTTCCACAAAACATTTGAGTGGGGAAGTTTTTCCAGACAGTAAACCACATCTGCAGAGGTTAAGGTGCTGAGCAACTTGATTAGACCGAAAGAACACCATAATCAGCAAAAATAATGCCACTGAAGGGTGAAGTGTCTGGATGCTGTCCAGGGTTCAGCTGCAACCAGAATCAACTTGGTTGGGCAAAAAGAGGGGGCTTTGTGACCTAAAACTTCAGCTTCAGAGTAACATTTTCTTGTCCACTCATGGAAAAACTTGGGATTTGAATAACTCAAACCTGCAAACCTCCAACACAAGCTCACTCTTCTAACCTCTGAGCTGCATTGTTGAAGGTACAACAAAAAAAAATGTTGGATGACACGATGTCACAATGTCATTTCTAAGACAATTCTGAGATGTGCTGCTGTATGGACTAAAGTCAGTAGGCAAATACGGGGGGAAAACTGAAAATAACACGTAATCATCATTTACAGCTTAAATGTGTATTGTACAAATGTCTATTACATTAAAGCTATACAGTTCTGGAGCAACATCATATACCCGACTGTATACAGTTATTTCTATAAACTAGATCCTCTACATATGAGTTAATGATATTATTAGCCATAGATTTGAAAACATTGGTCATGTTCCCGCTTTAGTTTTATGTGTGCGGTCATTTAAAAAAATATATAAAAAATTGTGTTAATATTTTTGTTGGTGGTATGAACCAGAACTGTCATAAATTGTCACATTTTTTGAACAACAATAATGTCAGTGCTAAGAATAACTATTTAATCATGTGTTCAGACATTGTCATTGACTTAATATTGTTGTTTTGGACAGAGTGTGATGAAATGCCACATCGCCAACAAAGGATTAAAGATGCTTCAAAAAGCAATAATAATAATATTTGTATACTGAATAAGGGACAGAGAGTAGTTGTAGGTCAGACGCACTGGCCAGCAAAGCAGCTGCAACAGAGCAAAGAAACATAAATCATTCAATACTTATTTTACCAGCTGTGAGTCGCAGATGAAATTAAAAGAGGCTGAGCAACACGGGCCAAACTTGAGTGCCAAGAAACTTTCTCCGGCATCCACCATGTCTCACTGAGCAAATTTTCGTATTGAACAACACAGCGATCTTCAAATGGTTTCACTTTCAATTTGTCTGAGAGTTTGATCACGGCCCATTACTTCAGAGATATTTTTCTCTTGTACCTCACCAATGTAACAGCGAAGTAATTTGTAAAGTACAACAGCAATCTACATCAGGACAACGTCCACTGTCGATAACATAAAAAAAAAAAAAAAAAAAAAAAAAAAGGAAAACTAAACTGTCAGGGTGGTTAGTGAAATTCATTCGAATTAATGGCAAAGCGCAGCATGTTGACTTCACAGCTTTCAAACTCTGGTCGGCCAGAAGAACACCCTGCAGTTTAATTAGAAAGCTCTTAGCGCCGATGTGAGGAGGAGGAGGAGGAGGAGGAGGAGGAGGAGGAGGAGGAGGAGGAGGAAGAAGAGAAGGGAGAGGAGGAGGAGGAGGAGGAGGAGGAGGAGGAGGAGGAGGAGGAGGAGGAGGAGGAGGAAGTCACTGATTGAGCACTCCGTCTTCAAACCCATTTAGCAAACACAAAACCAGAAAGAAATCTGAAGGGGGAGGCGAAGGAAACGAGTAAATGAGATACGAAAGTGAAAAAGCAGGTGACAATTCAGATAATATCACAAATATAATAAAGGAAAGAAGATAAGAATATGAATCTGCTTCAAAGCTTCACTCAACCAGTTGATTTCACACATCTGCATATCTGACCGTTGCTTGTCATAGTCAAACACCGGACCCCTGTCGCATGTGATTTCTTGGGCGTCCAGACCTGCCAACGCGTCGTCACAGTTGGCCTGCAGCTGCCTGAACGAGTCCAACATGTCGGCTGTTCGGTGTGCGGCCCCGTGGATAACAAGCCCACCGATGCCACCGCCGGACCTGCAGCAGTATCGAGTAAATGCCATAATGCTCTCATGATGTCTTCCTATGGAGGCAGAGGGCCGCCACCGCCTGCATGCCTGTGGTTTCGCTGTGTAATGAAATATGTCTCCCTTGATGTATGGCTGCAGGAGAAGCCCAAATCGAAAATTGAATCACACTAACTTAATTTGTGGTTGGGGCAATCAAATTACTTGTTTTGGCTGCAGTGCTGACGATGAATTCATCTTTGTGACAAAGCTGTCACAGCAGTGTAAAAGGGGGCGGGGGAGACGGTGTGTGTGTGTGTATGTGTGTGTGTGTGTGTGTGTGTGTGTGTGTGTGTGTGTGTGTGTGTGTGTGTGTGTGTGTGTGTGTGTGTGTGTGTGTGTGTGTGTGTGTGTGTGTGTGTGTGTGTGTGTGTGTATACTGTATTGGTGAAGAGAAGTAAGCTGAGGATTTGCCATCCGTGCGGCTGCATGTAGTATTTCACCAGTGTGGTGAATGTGCTCAGGAGTTCCCTCATACCAACAATAAACGTTGTTTTATTTTTTCTTGCGCGGCAGCCAATGAACAGCTACACATGTAAGCAGCTTACACGGGGCCTGGGTTGCCCTGTGGAGCAGTTTGGAGAAAAAGTGTCTGAAAGCGTCGACATCCACTGAACGTGTTCATTTCGTCTGCCGCTCAACAGCTTGACATCAGCGCCTCCAGACCCAAAGCTTCACAAGGCTGAGCTGAATGGTTCAGTAAAGGATCAGTTCATGCAAAAGGCAAACGTATTACGGTTTTTTCCACTCATCCTTGGTGGTACCAAGCATAGCGACATCCCTCACCGGCTTGAAACGAAGTAGATTTTCTGAGACTGGTTGACTCATCTTCTTACGTGACGATGTTTTCAGGTGAAGATGGAAACAGTGTTGAGTTTTGTCTGTCTGTTTACATGACAATGGTGCTCAGGGCCACTGAAAATGCAACTTTTTGAAAACTTTCTCACTTCGTCTCTGTGTAAATGGCGGACAACACTTTGTTTAAAAAAAAAAAAAAAATGCTACTTCTGCACATGCACACCACGGCTGTGGTAAGAGTGTTATGACTCACAGTCTATATCCTCCTTGACTTGAGACTTGATCATTTTATAGCTGACAGTCTCCGTAATAACAATCCAACTTGGTCTTCTGTCCATCGACTCATCAATGTTAATATTTGTAGCGTATTATTCTCTGCGTGTGTGGTTTCATTACAAAAACAGACCAACAACACCAACTAGTGGCCCTTCAAGAAAATTAGATTGTTTTCAATCTATGTCGTTTTCAAAGCATTGCTGTGTAAACATGAAACCTTTCTGAAATGAAAACACTGAAACTATGAGTTTTCACTTGAAACGTTATGGTGTAAATGGGGTCTAAGCTGGGACCGGACAGTAGCAGCAAGCTGACAACACCATAAGAGGTTGGTGGGTTGATGGGTTAAATGCATTACAGATACTCTACATCAATGATTTCCAACCTTTTCTCCATAGAGTCTCCCAGGTTAGGTTTCACAGTGAAGTCAAACAAGGTTTAGTTTTCTTGCGTTTGCTCTGGATTCTGGAAAGTGAGTTACTATGGTTAACCCAACTCACACCTAAAGGTTGCTTTAGTGGATAATAGCCTTTTTTTATGCAGAAAAGCAAAATCCCTTCAGATCAGAATCACTCAAAAGCAGACATTCCAATAAAGACATTCATATCTATCTTTACCAGAGGAATCATACTAATTTATATATTCACTTCCAAAGCTGTATCCCTGTAACTCAGGAGAGACATTGCTCCATTTTTACTGAATGTCTAGTGGAACCCAAAAGCCTGCACCCAGTGGCCCAATGCCGTACAGCACTTTTAGGTGCAGGAGCTTCAATATCAAGTCTAATTATTACCACTTAATCTAGGAGCACAAACAGTTTCTATTCCTTACCTATGCTTGAATATACTTTAATGTAAAGTGTTAATCTTGAATGGTGCCGTCGTCCTTAAAGATAGTCATACTGCTCAGCCAGATCATTTGCATGCCTCATCAAGTGGCGAAACCGTCTCTTGAAGTAAACTTTTCAACTTTGGACCTCCACCTAAAAATGACCAGAACAAATATCCAGGACATTGGGTCACAGTAATGGTGGGGTACTGTACCTTAGGCAGGTCACTGTACAGTTTCTTTAATGGGGGAAGTGTGGCAGGGTCGGACTCGGTGGTGGACTCGTCCTGAGAGCGAGGCTGATTGGAGGAGACAGAAAGGGTTGGGGCAGCGTTTGTGTGTCACTCCTTCTTCCTTCTCCTCACTTCACACGTTGTGAAGACCAACGCCGCCGGCGAACAATAGTTACGCGCTGAATAACTTCCATAAAAGCAGAAATAACAGAGTTTTTATTCACCGGGGTGAACACAGCAAGCAGAATTAACGAGATGCTGGATTTGTTCAACCCTCTTCAACCAATTTCCTCAATTGGGAATAGGCCAGTGATGGGCCGTTGCAAATAAGGCCTGCCCATGCATACATGCACACTTAACATTCATGGATGTTGCGCTGACTGATGTAACACACAAAGCACTTTCAGATGGGTGGATACTCTTGTTTTTCGGTAAGCCAATGAGAGCCAAGCAGCAAGAATCCAAATGACTCAGAAGATGAACTCACGCTGTGATGAATAAACATGAGTCTGCAAATAGTTTTAGGAGGATAAACTCTACAAATAGCACCAACAATTCTACAGCCCATTTGCATGCTTTGTTGGTTGGTTGGTTTGCATCTGTTCCAATGGAGTTTGCAAACGCTTCGTTCGTCTGGGCACGGATGAAGCAGAAACCGTGGCATCAAAGGTGAGGTCTGTACTGTCGGCGTCACAGTGACTTCATATGACAACGCGCACATGAGCAATTTCACACAACGGTAGACACAGTGCAATAACTAAATCTGCAGGGGCCAACGAGAAATGGCTTCACGTCGGGGATCACCAATGATGACAAGAGAATGAGCCACAGCGATGACGATAACTCCCGAGTGTCTGACAAGCAGGAGCACTTTGTTGTTGTCATTTGTAAACCTGAACGCAGAAAGGCTGAAGCCTGACTGTGAGTGATTGTTGCTCTGTTTTGGATTCAGACCATCCTTCAGGTCAAACTTTAAACACCATGTCTATCGATAATGATCTGGGGGTGTTTAAGGAAAAACAGGAACAGGCTGTTTTGTAGCTCAGCATCACCTGGTATTTCTATCACGACAAGACACCAGAAATGACCAAGAGTTTTACCTGTGTTTGCACCCCCACTGGCTTGGGTTAGGTCTTCATTACAGCAGATCAACGTTTTAAGGCAGTGGAGTCGAACCAACTTGGCTTGAACAGAACTTCCAGAAGAGTCTGCGTACATGGACAAAAAAGCTGCTGAAAACTGTGAAGATGTAGAACTTTTTCAGTGTAATTTAGCTAACTAGATGGTAGTTGTCTATGCGGAGGGTAGTCATAGCTAAAGGAGAGTGCCAACAAAGATTGCACCACTGAATTGGATTATTAACTCTCTTTTCGATCTGTTTTTGGTGTCTGCCAACTCGTCGGAGTGTTATCTGTCTACATTTTCTGCACTATATTTACCCGTGCTGAGCTGAGTGGGATTTTAGAGCTTTTTTTTTTTTTCTCCTGAAAATGATTGCCTGCTGCACTCAGAAGCATCCCGAGAGTGGTGAGAGTGAACCGAATTGTACATACATGGAGCTGACACTCAAACAATGAGCTTTGGGTGGTACCTCTCTCCCTGTTCATCACTGAGACCTTTCACCACATTTTTCCACATTATTTAAAGCAATAAAATTCTTTGCTGCTTCAGATAAGTAAAGTATCATAATTGGGTAAAAATACTGTGCTGTGGTTCTTCATTCGGCTTCATTTGACACGGTACACCGTCGCCCTGGCACTGCTGGTCATTCCACCTGACGTATCATTACAAATGATGAAAATTGGCTCCCAGCAGCATGCACTTTCATCCAATCCCATGTCTCATTAAGAACCACAGCCATTCTTGATTTTATTCTCGCACAGAGGAACCCTGCTGCTCTCGCCTTCTTAAGGACAGACGACGGCATCCTAAAAATAGTGCCTGTTTACCCTCATGTGTTTTGTTGGGCCTGTGTCCTGCTGTGACTCGGCGTGCTGGCTCACCGTTTTTGCATTGCCAGCGTCACCTTCGATCGCCTTAAGAGGAGAGTGACCAGAGACAGAGGTGGACGCAAAACAAGGACGGGAAAAGGGTGGTATTCAAAGTTTTTTGAGAGTGGGGGAGCGAGAGGAGGCTGCGGCAAAGAGTCAAAGATGAAAGAAGAGAAATTTGGAGGGGTGAGGGGAGGACTTTGAGAGCTTTAGAAAGAGACAGCTCTTAAGAAAGTGAGGGGGATGGAGGAAGAGATTGAGAGGGAAAAAAGCTCCAGGGAGAGGACAGAGATGGAGTTTTAAAAAAAAGACAGCCTGAGAGAGAAGGGGAGAGAGGCAGACTGAATGAAAACAGCTGGAGAAGGAGAGAGAGAGAGAGAGAGAGAGAGAGAGAGAGAGAGAGAGAGAGAGAGAGAGAGAGAGAGAGAGAGAGCAGAGGCGCGGAAGGGGAGGGCGGGAGGGGAGAAAGTGTGTCAAAGAAAGCAACTGCTCTTTTGAGGGCTCTCTCCACGTCCTGGCGGGGCACCACTCTGCTGTCAGGTCCACCTTCCCTGGACAAGGACTGCTTGTCACGTTAATGGCCTGCAAGGAAGACCATGTCACTTTATCACCTCACCACGGCGCCAACGTTGCAGTGGCTTTTGTCTCCCCAGCTCCCCTCTCCGCTCCCTGGAAGTGACTAATTGATCCTGGGAGACGGCTTTTTTTGTGTCTCCGGGGCTGATGAACAATGTGGGAAAAAAAAGCTGCTGATAAAAGTGGAGGGGGGGAGGAAAAAAAAAAAGGAAGAAAAGAGAGCAGGATGTGCGCCCGGCTCGGGATAATGTAGCCCACTGTCTGCTGCAGTGCTATCTCATTTCCCCACACAAAAGTAACATCGCCACTTTGTAAATGAAAGTCAGTCAGGCGAAAGATGCCCCTCACGCTCTGGCAGCCTCTTCTTGAGATAATGGGTGCATGCACATTATTTCTGTAGACACAAGATCGACTCTGAAAAAGCTGTGTGTTGGTAGTAAATGAAATCCATTCAAGTGTGTGTGTGTGTGTCTCCTGCATTGAACCCTCCTAGCATTCCTAAGCATTCTCACGGGAGTGCAGAGGATGATTGGTTGGCTTATACCCTGCAACGTATGTCCGCAGTCCGACTCCGTATCTCCACTGATCTCTGCTGGATCCGAGCTCGTCTTTCTTTTTTTCTGACGCTGAGGGAGGAGTTATTGTTTACTCATGTGCCTGTTGTAAATGCCCCGGGATGCCGACGTGTGGGCAAAAGAGAAAACAGTTGAGCAAACAAACCCACTACAAAGGGAGAGAGAGAACGAGAGAGAGAGAGAGAGAGAGAGAGAGAGAGAGAGAGAGAGAGAGAGAGAGAGAGAGAGAGAGAGAGAGAGAGAGAGAGAGAAATCAACTACATTTCAAGAAAAAAAACCAGGAGGTTCAGTGCCCCTGGAAATAAGCCAAGAGAACAGAAGGGTAGAAAGCTATCTGACGGAGGCGAGAATCCCCTACACCCATCACCCCAACCTCCATACAACCCCCCGCCTCCCGTACTCTTTCAAATGCTCTGGCCTTGTCAGATATGGTTATGCTTATTGGAGACAGAGGCGAGGGGGGTCACTGCACCAGCATGCCTCAGAACATGGCCGTGCCCGGGCCATGATAAGAATAGTGCACTGAATCATAGTTTACAGTGCAGTTATGTGTATGGATGATGCATGGTGAATGAATTGAAGATAAGGCCAGGGAGCTGGATGGGCTGGACTAGGCTACACTCCTCGACAATGTGTGTGTGTGTGTGTGTACAGATCCATTAAGCTTGTGAATCACAATTTGAAGGCTCAAAGGACCTGGGGGGGTCTAAATTACACGTAGGGTTCTTTATTCACTTCCTCTCATCGTTTCTCCTCTTTGAGCCTGAATGTTTCCTGGTGGATGCTCATAAATGCTTCCAAGGCTTTCTGGGTGATTGTGATTGGATCTGCCCCAGCAGGGCAACATTATGCTAATGCATCAAACCAGGGTGGTGATGGTGGCTGGTAACGCGGCTTATATAAAGAATTATATGGCAAAATATGCCAGTGCATACCTTCTAGGAAACTAGATGGCACTACAACAAAATGCTGCTACATTACCGCCGGAAAAACCTGCATTACTACTATATGACCGACAAGAACAATTACAAAGAAAAAACTACGAAGCAGAATTTAAAGTTTAAATTATAAAATGTCTTGCGGAAAACAAAAAAAAAAAACAGTAGGGAAAAAAAACCTAATAAAAGCTATTATCATGATAAAGAAATAAGAGAAGACTGTTCACTTGTTTTGAGTGAAAAACGCATTGCATTCTAAATTCAGAAAAGTTTCATGTTTACACTCATCGTTTTGAAAACGATGTCCGTTTACATGGAAAAGGCAGAAATGTTTAAAACAAGGTAGTTTTCATGTTGTTCCACGAGGAGGTGCTGTTGTTGTTTTCTGCAATCAAACTGCACAGACATGCAGGTAGAGAATAATGCGTTATAAACATTAGCAATGGTGAGTACACATACATTGACAATTTGTTGAATAAAAATTAAACTGTAGCACGTTGTGTTGGGAGGAAATGTAAATATAAAGAAGTAACTTTCTCTCAGTTATGATGTTAAATGCAGCAACGTGCTTGTTTAAGTAACGCATATTTAAAAAGTACCTAAAAAAATACCAGTTATTCCAAAAATAAGTATTTGTGATTTCTAACTTCCATTCCAATAAATCAGCTATTAAACACATGAATAATGCTCCAAGCAGGATGTCATGGTGTTTGAGTGCTTTAACAAGGTAATGTTGGGGTATCTATTATAATGTTTACACAAAGTTCAAATTACAGTTGGTTGACGTGTAAAATGTAATAGAAACAAGATGCACCGGTTTATAAATGCTTATTTCACTGACAGATCAAGAAAAAGTGGATCAAATCCATAGTTCCAGACATTTAAGAGATAATGCTAGATAACATTATACAATGCCTTTAACTTAAAAATAAGTTGATATTTGTTAATGAAATGGTCAAACTCTCTTTCAGTGACTGAGATGTCGCCGAGCTTCTATTCATGTTTTCATCAACATTTTACTGCGTCCCAACTTGTTAGAACTGGACGACCAACTCTCGGGTGAAATTGATGTACGCCACGAAAGTCCCCGTCGCAATAAAAAGGCGACCTTGTAAAATAGAGAAGTCCATGGTTTTAATTTAACACCCTATAAAGTACTGTATTGAAAGTATGGTGCTGAGAAGTGAAATCATTGAGTCAGGTAGAGGACACTGCCAAACCAATGTGTTTGACTGTTTCCCAGGACTTTCTCTGCCCGTGGCGACGAGTCCATTCACTCCAGCCGAACAAGGAGGTTTTCTAAAATCACTGCATGTCTAGTCAGAATTATGCTCTGTTTACATGACAATGGTGCTCGGAGCCACTGAAAACACAACGTTTCGAAAATGCTCCACCTTCGATCTGACTCACGTTTTCATTTTAAACCTTGTGTTGTGTGCTTTTCGAGAGGATTAGTTAAAACTACGGATGAAAACACTTTTCTCTTCATGATATTTACTGGAAAAAAATGGTTGTGTTCTTGGTAAGAAGCAAGCATGTTAATCAGCGTGACATTAATGTAGATTTAAAGATCCTGAACAATAAATGAGTCCTGTGGCAGGCTATCCCAGTGGTTCGGTCAATGGATCAATTGGCAGCGAGAGAAATGAGGTGAGGTGAAGTGGACTTCAATTATAGAGCTCATTTTACCCACTGAGCAGATTCAAACCACTTCACACCATCAGTTACATTTACCATCCACATACATGCTGCAGTGAGAGGTGCAAGGTTACACCACTGGAAGAAAGAGGAACGAGCTGGGGATTGAACCTTGAGACTGGTCGACTTCTCGCTCTACCAACCAAACCAGAATGACCCCGATGCCGAATGTCACAGAGTCTGATTACTTTTTACCTGCTTTTCTGTCACTCAGCAAAGAACACACAAAGCTTTCTGCTTCGAAGGGAACATTTTTTTATTTATTTTTTTGTCTCGTCATTGCAAGAAAAAGCACCGATGTGACCGGGTGCCTCCGCTAAGTTACAACGGTCATCCAGTATGCACAATAAGAGCTCTGATAATGAAACACCTTGCAGGTTTGCAGCCTTGATTAAGGTTGTTAATTACACCGATGCTTTTCCCTCCAGAACATAAAAATGTCTGCGGTGAGAAAGGATTATTCATTGACTTCGATCCTGGGTATTGAATGTTTTAGTTCACGTTCCGAGCTGAGCCCGGGTCCTGCTTTGCGAGAGATTGAGACGAGGCTGCAGAAGCCGCTCAGAGCGAGCCAGCCGATGATTGAAGATTTAAAAAGGGAAAAAAAAAAGAAAAAAAAAAACAGGCCGAGGTTAGACCAACAGTTATGGTTCCCTCCTTGAAAGCTTTAGCTTTTCCTCCATTTGCTTCCATCGAATCTCATCCTATTGCCACCAGATCCTCTCATCCAGCCTCACCGCAGCCCCACTCCCTCTTTTTCACACCCTAATCGTTGAGACTTACAGAAAAATCAATTTCCACTACCCAGAGGAGAGGTCCAATGTTTCACCACTGTGTCTGATTGATGACGCGCAGACGCCATCTCACACCCCGCTGCTTTTTATAGTGCCTCGGAGTTGGTCGCCATTCAGCGCATTTTTATGGCAAATAATAACAGGAGATGTAATAGCTATTCCCTCCGGTGAGTAAATCTGAGGAGGGAGACAAGAGGATGGCCCGCCCAGACAGCTGGAGGACAGTCCCACGTCAACAAGTTACTTAGGCTGAATGATTGGGTGCGCGGCGGCGAAGGGCTCGGGGCAATTCAACAATCAGCTGTTTTTGAGATCACCCGCATCCAATCTGAGGCGTTCAGTGCCTACAGTGACAATAACGTGAGCCGGTTTAATACAGCAGAGTGGCCAGCTCACAGCTCACGGACTACTTTATCATGGGGAAGCACACAGCCAATCAACATGCCTGCGACTGGAGAGCGTGGAGACGTTTCCAGAAGCTGTTTGACCACACGAGGAGGAGACACGTGAAAGATGTGCCTGCACGTGGGCCTGCCACCTCTGGATGAGCGGGAGAAATGCGATCTGCGATCTGATTTTCACACGTTCCCGGAAAAAAGGGTGTGAAAACAAATGCAAACACCCACCGACAGCTCGCACCTTGTCTGCGAAGCCGGCCGGAGAATGACCGAGCTCCTCCGTGAGCCAACGGGGGAAAAAAAGACCAGATGATTAGGCTACAATGCTGAGCACTACTTTGTTTTCCTAACTCTCCCATCGATTGGTTCTCTTACTAAACTTTAGGAAATTTACACCGAGTTCAACTTTTGAGGTGAGTTTTCACCACTGATGCGTTGCAGGTCTGAGTGAAAGTGCTGACCACGACTCCATCCAGACTGAGTCTACCTTCCTCTCACCATCCACTCTGAATAGAAAGTTGTCTGCCCAACAGAAACTACATCAACACTTCTTTCAAGACTTCCAAATTTAGCAGTAGTTCCACAGTCGGGGTACAATTTTGATGATAAACATTAAAAAGATCTGAAGTTGAGATCTCACGATCTCAAAGTGTGTCACATAAATATGAGTGTTTCAATTCTTTTTCAATGATCTACACTTAAAGCTCTGGGTCTGCAGTTATAACAGTCCAACTTCTGTACATATGAATATCTGTGTACTCGCCATTGTTAATGTTTATAGCGTATTGTTCTCTGTGCGTATGTGCGCGTGGCTTCATTCTGCATTTCACTGGAAATGTTCTTGTATAAATTAACCTTTGTTAGGTTGAAGATCTTCCGATACGTCAAAGCAGTTTGAAAGCTTCAGCTGGACGTTATAGCTTCAGCACTATCTGAAAGCCATTGTCTCTATTACTGTTACTCTAAACTCCTGTTTACTGAAGGAAAAAAACACAGTTTTAAGAGCATCTTCTTCCCATTAACTTGACGGCACTTCAGACGGAACACTATATCATCCCAGTTATGTGCACACAAATGAGACAGACTTAAGAGAATTAAACACGAGAGCCTCATTCAAGTAATTCATAAAGGGATTTTGCTTTTCTGAAATTACATTTCGGAGAAGTAAAAAGTGAATGTAAACCACCTCAGACATTTCCAGCACAATACAGTAAATTATGGAGTTTTTGTGATAATTCTACATACTCCGAGACAGAATGTAATGGGATTTTAAAGTATTACTTAAAATGCCAAGCTTGTTGTTGTTGTCAATAATAATTACATATGTGCTCTACACCTTTCCTGGATATAACAAAAATAAAAAATTGCACTGAACAGAGGTCAGGATGTGTCATGTTTCATAACAAGGCCTGGATGAACCACACTAGTCGATGGGTTTCTTCAACACGCTGCTGAAAATGATGAGAAAAGATCAGGATTGGGCGCCTCACTGATATTGATCATGAACTCACACACTGTGTATCCCCCTGAATAGGAGGGTTAAATCAGCCTTGGGAAAGTCGGAAAGGTAAAGCTTCCTTAACCTCTCTGAAGTGTGACTGAGCAACGCACCAAACCTGAGCAGGAAAAAAAACAAAACACCTTTGCTCCTCAGTGAAAGCCAGGCTCTTAAATAAAACGCTTAAGAAGAGGGAAAGAGCGTGCGTGCGTGTTGTAGCTGCAGGCTGGGAGTCAGAGATACACGCTGGTAGAGCCAGTGTAATGATGACGGGAGTGAGTTCTTGGCACGCATGATGTCCGTTAATAGCATGACTGTAATGCCACGGAGCTCACCGAGCCCCGCTGCTGACAGCCTTCTCTTTGTGAGAATCTGCAGCAGCATGAACAGGAAAAGAAAAGAAAGGGCAGGGGTCTCCGTCGGGGTGAGGCCGGCTTCACTCCTCCGCCGCCGTGATGAGAGATTTTACAACGTCGTTTCCACAAAGGTTGGGACATCATCATCCATTATACAGTCTCATCCAGCTCTGGAGAGTCTGTAGCTTGTAGCGGGTCCCAGCGGAAACTTCTCTCCGGGGAAAACACAGAAACAGACAATCCTGGAGTTCAATCACAGCGACGAGCAGTTAACCTCATACACACAGGGAAAACCCGCACAGGAAGAACATGGAATCCTCGTTCTTTTCAACACGGCTCCACCTTGCAGTCTTTGAGACAGCTTGTGAAAAGTAAGTAAATAATTGAAGACAGTGAAAGTCTGTTGACTTCTTTTTCTTCGTTGCCTCAGTGGATCATCATCCTCCCGCTAAGAAAAAAGAAAACTTTATTAATCCTCTTTAAGTTAATTAACCCGTCCTGTTATAGCATAGGAGGGTCAAGGGTCATGCATTGGAATGGCACCACTGTAACAACGAATAACAAATGAATGGCCAATGATGTGACACCGACCAATAATATAATCATTTTGTCCTTTTTCACGGTAATGATGTATAAAATAGAATAATAACTTCCCAATAGAAGAAGAAGATATTTGATCCATTATCATAACATCATCTTGAGAATGTAATAATAAAAAAAACTGGGGGCGTGTTTCTTGAAAATAGAGCTTTTCTCGCAGATTTTGTCCTTTTGGCTCATAAAAAAAGAGGCTGGGATGTTCGTCATATTCATTCACTGAGGATACAAACCCTGCAACACTCTCCCTCAATCATGGCTGTAAAAACTCTTATTTTATTACGATTTCTGGCAGTTATTAAGTTATTGGCCATTACGATGTTAATGGTTGTTACAGACCACTAAGAAAGCTGCTGATATACTTGATATAGTTTTATATCTTTATTAATGCATCACTTTGTGTATCGCGGTGCTCTCCGTTCTTGGAGGGAGGGGTCCAGGCCTCCGTCTCTGCGGTGACTTCTGTGATTTCTGAATGTGAAAACTCTTCATCTGATGTAGATGTTGCTCAGCGCTAATGGAGCGTTCACAGATGTTTAAGTCAACCATGTCATGTGCACTAATGCATGCCATACTTAAACTGAGCGCTCTGAACAAGCTAAATGGTCCCGAGCCTCTTTAACCCAGAGGACACAGCTTGAATTATTCTGAGAAAAAAAGAAAAATGTTTCAAGGTTGATTCATTGGGCCAAAGTGCGGTTCACCTCGGTCCAGCTTTAGACCTCGGTCGCACTCAGGAGAGGGCAACAGTTTTTACCTTGTGGATGCAGTGATGAGTCGTGCTCGCCGACAACGGTTTTCAGACGTGCTGCTGATCCGCCACAATAAAGATTTGAGTTTCCTCGCTGTTTTTAACAACTGTTGATGATGAAATTCAAGGTTTATCTGTGTTGAACTCCTCCTGTTTCTCCTTCCATCAAACCTCTTCATCACTCCATCTTCCTCAGTGGTCCAGGGAACGATCAGAGCTGACGGTGGATGAAGGCAGGAGACGTCCTGGACAGGTCACCACCACACACATTCACCCCCACGGGCAGTTTTCAAACCATCAATGGAACTAAAATAGATGGTTGTGGACCATCGGAGGAAAAACCTGAAAAGAAACAAAAAAAAAAAACCTTCACATGCACAGGTAGATCATGTGAACTCCAAACTGGATGGCTCCTGACCTTCTTCGTAATAGTGATATTACTAATCATAACAAAAAAAAAGATAATAACATAGTGAACGAGGTAAAAGAACAAGAATTAAGAATAAAGGTGAGGAAGACTTTGAACGAATTAAGTCTAGGTTACAAAGACAAGCAGGATATCGCACCAATAAGGTTTAAACTTGGTCTAGTTCACTGGTTAAATTAAAACGTTCTCCCCGTTGCTCTTCTCCTTTAACTCTTTGGAGTGGTATAGAGCAGTTCGAGGTCAGGGGTGTCAAGCATAAGGCGAGTGGGCCAAAACCGGCTCGCAAGAGGCTCCAATCCGGCCGCCGAACCACCAAGACAAGTGTAAAAATGTCAAAGAAAACAATCAATTCGTGGGTAAATGTCTTTGGAGAAGCAGCGACAACACAACACTGGGACCTGAGCTGAGATATCAGTGACGCTGCCATGAATGCTAGTTTGTGAAACGGAAGTTTTTAGGACTTTTCACGGTATTTGGCAAAAGAAGATTGAATTAAAATTGGCTT
>NC_137630.1:8748078-8923078 GCF_963383615.2 Lipophrys pholis | reverse complement strand
CTCCATTGGCTTCAGACAGTGCTGTAGCGCCACTGTCAGGCCACTGACTGTAACTACGTAGAGACTCCAATAATCCCGTCCCCCCTCTGAGTCCAGGTGAACTTCTTCTTCCTCCTGAACATCGTCCGGGTTCTGATCACCAAGCTGAAGGAGACGCACTGCGCAGAGTCCACGGCCTACATGAAGGCGGTGCGAGCCACGCTCATCCTCATCCCCCTGCTGGGGGTCCAGTTCATCCTCTTCCCCTGGAGGCCCGAGGGACGCATCAGCTGCGCCATCTACGACTTCTTCATCAACACCTTCTCCCACTTCCAGGTAGAGCGCCCATCTAATGAACTGTCTAAAGTCTCGCGGTTTAAAAAAACGAAATCAAATCCTGATTCTGAGCTGAATCTAGAAGGGGAAACCTGACCACGTCTGGTCCAGACTAACCTGAGTGGCTTCATTCATTATTTAAGTTGGCGATTGCTGCGACATCTGTTTGCGTATTAATATTTCATCTTTTGCAGGGACTCCTGGTGGCGATCATATTCTGTTTCTGCAACGCTGAGGTACGTCCTTCGAAAGATCTGCTGCAGGGATTCCAGCTCAGCCAATCCAGATCAAAGTGTCTGAGGCCCCGTTTCCAAGACAACGTTTCAAGTAGAAAACTCATCGTTTTTTTTTTTTTTTTTTTGCGTTTTCATATCAGAAGAATTTTGCGTTTGCACGGTAACATTTTGAAAACGATTTCTGTTTACACGGAAATGGCAGCAATGCTGAAAACGATGTAGTTAGTGTGTTGGGCCACAAATTGGTGCTGTCGTTTATTTTTGGAATAAAACCACACACACATAAACACGCTCTAAACATTAACAGCGGCGAGTACACAGACATTGGTACGGACAGACGGCGAAGTTGGATTGTTATTACTGGTGATTGGCAAGAATATGGAGTGGATTATTGTTCGTGTCCCTCTACTGAGCATGTGCAGCAGCGTTTTAAAAAAGTTGCGTTTTCTCCCGTTTGCACAGAGACAGAGTCATAACTCCGTCGTCACATGAACGCACATCCAAAGCGATAGGGTTTTCACCTGGGGGCGTTGTCGTTAGAAAACGGGGCCTTAAATGTGACCGCAGTTCTTGGCTGTGCAGGCTCAGACGGCCCTGCGGAGGAAGTGGGCTCAGTGGAAGTCGGCCTGGGGGAAAACCGGCTGGGCAGAGACGTCCATCGCCAGCAACCACTTCAACTCCCACACCAACTCGTCCGTCACCGAGACCAGCCGGGCCACCCTCAGCCTGGAGCCGCCCGTCCAGAGCAGGAAGAACAGCCAGCCGAAAGCCAACGGCGAGGAACGGCAACGGAAAGGTGGAGAGGTTTCACATGCTGGAGACCACCGGCATTTGAAGCCCCGCCTCCCCACCACCACCACCACCACCACCACCACCCTCCTTTAGGAGACTTTGTCGCATCATATCCGTTCTGTGTCCGCGCAGTCCCCCACCGAGACCAATGAATGTGTCGGCCCCGGGATGTGAATGTGCAAACGTTCCACAAACAGGCGAGGTCGAAGCTTTCGCCACCTACACTGAACACATTTTGACTTTTTCTCTGAGAATACTTCCCGAAAAAATAGTGAAAATTGAGTCAGTAAATCTGCCTTTTACCATAGAAGTGCTTCGTACCACATTTAAATTTCTGTCCTGAGCCACAGAGTGAATGCAAACCGTGTGGCTAACATGAGCTAACGCTAAAACCAAACCGTCCCGGCTTTTCTCAGCTCGTATCTCTAATTAAAAGATATTATGTTTGATGAACATACATCTCTAAGTACACTTTGTTACTACACTTATGTTATAGCAGCTCTGACAGGTGTGCTGACAACATGTAGCACGCAATAGCTAGCATCGAATAATATCTTTGCTTCATTAATATTGTAAATAATTAAAATCATGTTTTTGTTTTTGAAAAGAAGCAACGTAGTGTGAAAAGGTCAGAGTAAATAAAGAATATAGAGTGTAAGACTTTTTAGTTGAATGCGCTTTTTAGGTAAATCCATTTTAACAAGTGTAAAGAAGAGTAAAGGTGAACTGTTCGAAAATAATGACATAATATGGACATTCTAACTGAAATGTCATGAAATGAGCTTAATTTTTACATTAAAAAACTATTGTATTTTTGTTATTTGGTTTTGTTTTGGTAGGATGAGAAAGGAATTAAAAGAACTTTTGTTTGATTTGTCATTTTGTTCTTGACATTTACGTAACTTTAAAAATTCACTGATATTTCTTGATATTTCTGAAATTGAGATTTTTTTTTTTTTTACAAAATCATGACATCTAAAATGACAAAGAAAACCATTGAGGCAAAAAGAAAATTTCTATGTAAATATTGTACGAAAAGAAAACTTTATATGAGGCCTACATTGGTTTTATGTGACGGCGTTAAAAAAAAAGTGTTCTTCTTTTATATTCAGTATTGTTACCTTTTATAGAGATAATAATGGAATAACAACAATTACCATAAGTGAAGTTGTTGGTTGAATCGATTAAGACTGATTTAAGAGACACCGTATGGCACTTCTAAGCACTTCCTTTTCTGTGCATTAGGTGGCAGTATGGAGTCACTGTAATTTCCCATTTGTTTTTAGTCCAGCTCATTTGAATTTCAGTTTGGTTTTAAGTAGGTAATATTCAAGTTGATAGTTGTCTTTCTGGACTGACGGGACTAGAATGACTAGAATTTGGAATTACGAGAGTGGATAGGCTGGATCTAGCAGAACATCACTAAGATTTTCTTTTATGATTTCTTTTCAAGTTTTAAACTCTGAAATATTACATACTGTACCGTTACAGTTCAGGAAAAGTGAAAATCGGCTCATTTCCAAGAGCTGATTCTGAAGAAGAATTTAGGTTATTTGAAAATACAATCCATTATGCATTATGTCAAGCTGTTACCTTAACAGTTACTATTTACTAAACTTCTGTTTACTGGGGAAACAATGCCTCTTTAATCCCGAACTAACTCCAGATAACAACATTGAATAAACACAAGTGTAAGCAGCATTATTTTTAACTTATATCCACAGAACATGTATTTTACTGTCTGCATGTTTGCAGCTTATCTTTTCTTATTTGTTGTCATTCGTTTGTAAGTGGGATTATTTCAAAAGGCACATCTTCCCCCGGCTAACCTGAATATCTTCAGCCGAATTGAATAATCTTAGATAATATCTCAAGGCAGCACTACGATATAGCTTTATTCACAATATTAAAATCGCCGTAATACTTAAATGACAAGAAAATTGTATTGCATTGTAAAGTCTTACTTCAAATCGTCCAAATGATCAATTCACAATGTGAATGATGCTCCTCTGAAGGGGAACAGTTAGCTTTAACTAGTTCTGGCTTTCTCTACTTTGTATTATAGCATACGGTAATTGTATTGTAATATAACCTCATGTGAATATTGAAATAAAAATATGGGCAATACAGCTCTATAAATCCAATTTAGAAAGACGGATTTGCAGCTTTTGCCGACAAAACACAACTGTGCAAAGTGAGTGTAAGAATGATTTGATACACATATGAAAGTGAATTTAAAAGACTTTATTCTGTCTTTATTACTTGTGTTTCCTATTGCTATATGAAGCTGTGTTACCATTGATGTGGCTATTCTGTTATTTCTTTCGGTGTCTTTCATTCTGCTTTTCTACGGGCTGGAGAAATCTGAGAAACATTCCAAGAAAAGCATCCAAAGATATGTTCAAGGACAGCACGTCCCTGTATTTATCCTTTTAACACTGCCGTATATATGTGTGGGAATAAAGATGTTTGAACACAAGCTGTTCTGGTTCCTTCACGAATTCAAAAGAGACATTTTAAAGTTGTTGTTTTTTTAATCACTTTAATACGTTTGCACTTTCTGAAGCGTTGTGTCTTTTCGGTGTGTTTCGGCCAGCCCTCCTCCGGGTGGCGCCAGCGAGCTGAAGTGCACGAAAACATGGCATGAAGAAGTGAGACATATTCATCAATAACTGGATTAGATGGGTTAAATTTGTAGGTCTCTCAGTTGAGGTGTCTGGTTCACCATATCCAGCTCCAAGATACTATATATATATATATATATATATATATATATATATATATATATTGCTCTCGTTGCTGCAACTCAACTGGAGATGATGCATAAGAAGATTTTTCATTGATAAAAATATTTAATAATAATCACAAAATTAGATAAACTCTTTATTTGATGTATCCAGACTACTGAAAAACTACTTGATGGATTCTAATCAAATTCAGCAGACTAACAGATAACATGCCAAGGAAGAACAAATTTAATGTTGGGAAGGATCAGAATCACAATCTGGATCCAGGATCCAGAAAAATAGGCAATAAGCATAAAATAGAACTATAAGTGATAAAAAAAAAGAAAATCTGATCTGGATTGTATTCTCTCTAATATAATCAATATAATCAGAATATTTAAGTGTACAACTGTCCTGTCAGACAGATATATATACCGTGAGTACCTTTTTTGCGTGTTATTGTTATTTTTTCTTCTTATAAAAGCAGAACAGTTATAATGTGCCATCTAAGGATATCAGAAACTGCAGTGTTCAGTAAATGTGACGTTTCTTAGGTTAAAGGTGTCGCCTTTTGAGTTGGAAATATTTATTTAACAAGTTGTACGTGGTTTGTTTGTGTTTTACTCCCCATTTGTCAAATTTTGCACTAAACGGCTGAAAAATTGAAAAAAAAAAAAAAAGGACGAGGTCCCACCGAGATTTGAACTCGGATCGCTGGATTCAAAGTCCAGAGTGCTAACCATTACACCATGGGACCGAACGGTACCGCCAAAGCGATCTATGTTTATATGAACGCAATAATCACAGTTTATCTACTAACGCGTTTTTGTAATGGTCATATTTCTAACTTCAAACCAGCATAAGACGAATAAACTATTATATAATTTAGTGTGAAATAAATCGGCAAACACGAGTTTACCGAAGGACAGTTTATCATAGGCGAGTGGATGAAGACTCATGAAGGAGTGACGATAACTCCTCTTTTCTTCCTTACATTGAAGAGTAAGAAGATTATTGGTGATTTCAAAGCATTTACTATTATTATTATTATTATTATTAACTACATACGTGCTGAATTAACCAGTGGCGATTGACAATAGAAGGAGTTACTCAACCTTTTACAGACATTTATGATCAGTAGCTCCACTGTTGTATACTAAATATTGTGATTAGATAAATACTAATATTACTAGAAGCAGTTCTAAAGTGTTTTCTGCCGATTTTTTCCCAAAGTATTTATACATATATATTTTGTTTGTTTTAGGTTGTCGTTTGGCTGTAATAACAAATATAACCACTTGAGGACAGCAGAGGACTCAAAAATGCTATATCAATGTTTAGACGGGAATAGAATAGAATAGAATACAATAGAAATGCTTTATGCTTTATTAGTCCCAATCAATCAATCAATCAATCAATCAATCAATCAATCAATCAATCAATCAATCAATCTGTCTGTCTATCTATCTATCTATCTATCTATCTATCTATCTATCTATCTATCTATCTATCTATCTATCTATCTATCTATCTTTATACAAATATAATGAAAAGTTAAAAAGTCTTTAGTTTCTTTGTTTATCCTCAAAGCACCTGAAAGTATCTGGAGGAGAAGAGGCTCAGACATTAATTCAGTGCAATATAAACCAAATCCTGTCCACAATGGAGGTCCCCCGAGAACCCAGGATGAAAACTAGTTACCAGACCAAGCATTGTTAAAAATCTAGTGACATGGTGAACATATCTGAACAAATTCACAAGTCATCTACCTCTCTTTCATCACAGATGTCACTGGGTGGAACGATACTTAATCCACGGGTCAATTCAAATGACGGGAGGTACGCAGAGAAAGCCCACTCAGCTCAGAGACACCATGTACTACTGTGGAAAAACTTTTAAAAAGAAATGGTCCAAAGGAGTCCAAATCAACCAATTGAAAGCAGGAGCTAGAAAACCAGACCAAGAACTAAGGAGAGACTATTTATTTATTTATTTATTTATTTATTTATTTATTTATTTATTTATCCATCCATCCATCCATCCATCCATCCATCCATCCATCCATCCATCCATCCATCCATCCATCCATCCATCCATAATTCACTAATACCTTTCCATCCATATTCTGCGTGATGTGTCCTTACATTCGCCTTATTTAATGAGAGTGATTACTATTTCATCTAAAGTGAGGTAAAGATTCATTACGGTCACTGCATCAGAATTAATGTCAAGCTTGTGTGTCAGATGAGGATTGTGTCTCCGTGTCCTTTTGCCCGCACAGTTCCATCCATCCATCCATCCATCCATCCATCCATCCATCCATAGCTTAACTGAGAGGTGCTGTGAGGATATGACAACCTGATGTCCTGCAGCTTAGCCTATACTAACAGCTTAATGCACACACACACACACACACACACACACACACACACACACACACACACACACACACACACACACACACACACACACACACACACACACACACACACACACACACGGTTATCATCACAATCCCTAACACGTGAGCAGACTCCTCCCACTTGACCCTCCGGTCCTTTCGCCCCATTAAGGGACAGTTTACATGCAGGCGCACATGCACGCACGCACACACACACACACACACACAGACACACACACACACGCACAGATGATAAGGCAAACACACACATGTGGACACACACTCATTTCAAAAAGGTTGGACGGTCCAATCGATGAGCAGCTGGACTTTGAGTGGAAGAAGGAGACTGAGATCAATCCAGTATACGGTTCCTGTGATAGTGGAGTGGAAGTAGGTCAACCGCACAGGATGTAAATGAATATTGTATGACTATTTGTTTTCAATCCATCCCGCCGGGGGAGCAGCCAGCTGATTCATAATTTCACACAATCTCACATTAGGAGGCGATAACAGCAAATCGTTTGATCTGTAATGAAAATAGGAAGTGATTCAACCCCGGGTCTATTGATATTTCCAGAGCGCTTCAGAACATGAGCACATCGGACGGGGACACCATGGAGGCCGCGCATGAGCACCGGAAGGAGTTCATACAGATTTTCTTTTTTTTTTTTTTCCGTCGCGTAATCCCGGCCTTTCTAATTTAGAGTAAATCCTATTATCTTCACCATTCCTGCTTGTTTGGAGTTTGTCAACAACCAGATTGAAACAAGCCGAGAAGAGCAGCTGAACGACCAGGACCCGGTCACACAGGGACACCAGAGAAAGTCAAACGTCAACATTTTTTATCAAGCAGGTTCATTGATTTTGTCAATAAATACATACTTTTAGATCATTTCAAAGGTATCAAACCACTGATATACTTTCATTTTGTCATCATGTAATGGAGTTGCAGCTGCAGGTTGTGCGTGCTGCAGCACGTCCTCATTTTAACAACACAAAGTAATCCACAAACACTTAACATGCAGTTTGTCCAGAAAACTCAAGATTGTTGCCGATTCTGAAAAACCTTTTTCAACATATTCACCGTCATTATTCTCATTAATCCTCGTTCTTGGTCCAAATCTGGACAAAAACAAGAGAGGAGAGGAGAGGAGAGGAGAGGAGAGGAGAGGAGAGGAGAGGAGAGGAGAGGAGAGGCTTTATTGAATCAGGACGAGTCTTAAAACACCTCGCTAACTAACCCTAACCGACTTAGATCTTAATATCAGATTAATTCTGATTAGATTGTATTAAATACATAGAAGCTGTATCCACTTTAATTCTTCTTCAGCGAGCTGGGAGTTCAGTACGAGGATGCTCAGGTATATGCTCATTAAAAAAAAAAAAGAAGAAGAAGAAAGAAATCATCGTGTCATTTTTCAATCCTTTCTATTCAAGAGCTGGATTATTAAGATAATGGCGCCACCCTGACCACTGCCGTTCTCCACAATTACAGATAAAGAAGCCTCGCAGCGTGAGGACAGCTGACGTCTTTACAGGCGAGCTAAAAGCTTTCTGTGAATCCTTCCTGACCACTTTGGTGCGCGCGGCACCCCCAGATCTCTCAGCTCAGTAATACTCTGAATTAGAGATCACCGGTACTTTGTTCGTCCTCCTTTTGATTTTCAGATCATCTCACACCAGCCTGCCTGGTACTTATCGACCTGCTCCAACTATTTTTCTTATCATTCGAAGATACAAACACTGAGAGAGGAAATGCAGTAACATTGGAACACGGATGTGTCACAAGCATCGGTATGCACAAAAGAGTGTGTGGTGGATTATTTCTTTCTCCATGTTCGCTTTGGGAGGTGGGAAACATCCCACTTCACAGTGGAAAACTCAGAAGCAAGTTAAGAAATGTTCATATATGATCTAATAACTTCATTGTAGTAGAAGTTTATAACGTAATAATTGACCGATAGATGCGTATAAAATCACCAGTATTGTGAGCCTGTAATAACGCATTACATTATTATCTTTATTGTTTAACATTATATATCAACAGCTCATATTGAGAGAAAAGTGTTGTACTATCATTCTTTTATCATTGATGAACGTGAAAATAAACCAAAACACATGAGTTCAAGTGCATTAGTACAGGTTTATAGTGAAAACTAATTTGAATTAATATGAACTGATTTCATAAATTTTCTTCCAACTTTGCTGAATGACAGTTGTTACATATAAGTAAGGTAACAATGTTTTATTTACTTGTTTTACATATTTATCTTGAACATGAATAGAACAACAGACATTATTCTTATTCTCAATGTTATTATTATTATCATTATTTTATTATTATTATTATTATTATTATTATTATTTTAAAGTAGTAGTAGTTGTAGTAGTAGTAGTATCATTATCGTTATCATTATTACTAATATTATTATTATTATTATTATTATTATCATTATTATTATTATTATTATCATTATTATTATTTTTAGTAGTAGTAGTTGTAGTAGAAGTAGTAGTAGTATCATTGTCGTTATTATTATTATTATTACTATTACTATTATTGTTGTTATTATTGTCATTGTCATTATCATCATCATTATTATTATTATTATTTTTATCATCAATAATAATAATAATAATAATAATAATAATAATAATAATAATAATAATAATAATAATAATAATAATAATAATAATAATAATCATGGCATTTGTTCATTCCCAAAATGAAATCAATAAATAATAAGGCAATAACAACAGAAAATCTAAAGTGTGTCAAAAGATTTAGGTACGAAGCCATAGTTACATCACTTCTTACATTTTGAACTTTTGTTGCATTGAAGATATCCTATTATGAGTTACTTCATGCACTTTGTACAGGCTTTGTACATTTTTCATTGTCTTTGAGCTCGTTCTCGAGTTTAAATTATGACGCTCCTTCCACCGATTCACTGAAATAGAAAAAGCAACATCTGTAAATCAGACGTGTATGACTATAGTGTGAAAATAAACTGTCTCTATTCTCGGCTCATGCAGCAGTAAAGCGGCACCGTCAAGAGTTCTTCTCATGCGATCTGCTCTCAACGAGGAAGTGGGACCTTCCCAACTGCTAGAATTCCCAGTTCTATCCTTCCTGAATGGGCATTAACATCTGCAGGATGAAACACAACAAAGGGTGATGCCATGAGACGCGCTGCGTTGAGAAATGTGGCCCACATCCGAAATAACCTTCCCCAAACCCGCATTTCTGAGTGCAGGTGCTCTTTGATGCCTTCGAGGTTTTTCATCCAGCGTGAGTTTTCTCTGTGAGTCACTCCGGCTTTATTAGGGAAGCGTGTCCAAACAGCAGCCTCCCCAAACCGCCAAGCCCCTGTCTGGGGGCCGCCGCATGCTGGGAGCACAGGTGCTTCTAAAAAGAGGGAAATACACCAGCGTGTCGGGCTTTTAGGGGCAGAAAATAAAAAAACAACACGAGGAAATCATCACAAGAAAGTATGAAGTGGAGTTTAAATCGAACAAAATCCGTACAGGAGGAGCAGCCGAACAGATGAAGGGGAGTTTAAAACTGAAAGTGTTTTGGGGGTTAGGTTTATATTGCTTCCTGTGACTGGAGAACACGGACTTCGCCGAAGGGGAGAACTTTGTGCTTAAGTAATCATAAACATAGATATGAATGGTGATGACTCAGCGGGAACAATGCCGGTTATTTTGTTCAGCCGCAGCACTTTTCAAGTCAGGATGAAAACTGAAATACACCCAGATCTCACCGGACTGTGCACGTGAAGTCGTGCGGTGAAGATTTCATGGTGTGTGCCACAGATTGTTTGAGGAATCAGTTCTGAAATGATCATCAGCAGGTTTAGCGAGCAGCACTTTGGTCCTCGCTGGCGTGTTAATAAACTCTGCATGTATCTCACGCACAGAAAATACCTGACATCGGCATTTCACCTTTACATTTTAAAATACTCTCATGTGTTTTGTCGGGTGTTTATCATTTCTGGGCCCTTTGTTTACACAACAACCTAACTCTAAGGAAACGGCTTCCAAATGGGAACTTTTCAAAAATGGTCCGACTTCATTTTCTGTGGAAAACACAACTTTTAGAAACTGCTCTGTCTCCTTGTCGGCGGCAAAAATGCTACGGCTGCTATTACTTGCCCATGTGTGTGTGGTTTCAATTCCAAAAACAAACAGCAGCACCCACTAGTGGCCCAACATGAAAACGACACATTTTTCAGCATTTCTGCTGTTCCTGCCACCAATCTCAAAATTGTTCTGAAACGTTGCTTTTTCTCTTGAAACATTATGTAAACGGGGCACATGAGTCACTGAAGATTCCTCTGATAGTTGAACGGGTTACACATGCAGTGTCCATTGAACCAGTCTTTGGTTGAATGTTGACGTCACTAAATTTGAAATATATTCTGCAGCAGTACTGAAATCGAAATGATTGATGAGTGATATGAAAACTCTAAAAATGGGATGGACAACTTATAGTGAAGAAGAAGAAGAAGAAGAAGAAGAAGAAGAAGAAGAAGAAGAAGAAGAAGAAGAAGAAGAAGAAGAAGAAGAAGAAGAAGAAGAAGAAGAAGAAGAAGGGAAATAGTCATCAGGGATGAAAAAGCTGTAGATAAGAGAGCGAGCGAAGCAGTCACCAGGGACAACGAGAGCGGCGGCAAAAAATATAGCTAGAACCAGCAGATGGCGGTAGTGCAGCTTTATGAATGCAAACTGCTGTTAAACCCAAAAGAAGAAGAATTCTCATCAAGTTTCACGTTCACACAGCAATGTTTTGAAACCGACGTCTGTTCCCGGTCAGTGAAACAATAGAAACACTGAAAACGATGTAATTTTCATGTTGGGCCACTAGTGGGTGATGTGGTTTGTTTTTTTGTAATAAAACCACACACACACACATGCGTAGAGAACAAGACGCTATAAACACAACGGCGAGTACACAGACCTCCGTATGAACAGACAACCAAATTGAATTTTTATCACAACAACTGTCAACTGCGAAACGAGCGAGTCCCGGGAGAACACGGACTGGGAGTCGTGACGCTCTGGACGCCGCCGTTGTTGTTATTGTCCATCTACTGAGCATGTGCAGAAGAACTACAGTATTTACGCAAAGAGTTTCGCGTCTTCACTTGAAAGCGTTGTGTGAACGTTGCCTAAATGTACGTATCTAATGTCAGTCAACATGCGATGTGCGAGAGGCAGGAAATGAATGAGATGAAGCCATTTCGTACGGCTATATTAAAAAAAACAACAACAAAAAAAACCACATCACTGTGTGTTATTTGAAGCACTGCAGTGCTCCATCCATCTTAGGCTTCCGAGACGAATAAAGATATGTACCTCCTCCTCCTCCTCCTCCCTCCATTAACCCCCCCCCCTCCTTCCTCAGCCTTCCTCTCCCGCCACACTGCCTGACATGCAAAGCTCCTTCGCTGCACTTCTGTCACATGTGATCCAGTCACTCTGTGTCCTCGCTTCACGCCTGCCCGGCCCCGGCGAGAGTCACCCGGTCTGACTCCCACACAGAGGACACTGCAGCGGTGGAAAGCAAACAAAGAGCAGTCCGCCGACGTCCTCCGTCCTGGCACGCCGGTCAAGTATGTGACTGTTAATATTAACCTGTTACATAAAGTGTTATTCCTGCAATCACGGCATCGAATTTGTGTCTTGGTTTGAGCTTCTCTCCCACTGAGATAATTTCTTTCAACAGTTCTCTCTTTTTTTTGGATGACAAGTTGCTGCTCTTGACATTCTCCGAAAGAACAGACTGAACTTGTCTGTTTTTTTACTCACAGAACTCTGGAAACACTGCCTCATTGCTTTAGATATGGCACAATCACAACAACAGGACCGAAATGACCACAGGACACAGAAATGGAGTCATTTCATTGGTATTTTTTAATGTTAAATGTGGTCTTTAACATTGAACTCCTTCTTATTCTTCCTTTTCATCATAATATAATCTTCAGTCAAACTTTCCTCTCACATGTCAACGTTTATTGTGTATGACAAAGAGAAATTAATCTCATATAAACCCCAAAAACTTCACCCAACACCTATAGTGCGTTTGCCTTCATGAATATGTAAGTTTTTACAAGATTTTCTACAACACCGGAATTATTTTGGCGCTAATAGACAAATTCACCCTGTGAGCGACACAGACTGAAATCATCTGCATTGTTTATGAGTTTTTATTTACCAGGTTTAAAAGGGAAAGTTGAAAAAAGCTGAGACGGTTGCTTTTATTCTCCCGAGAGACATTTTCTCACCTTACACAGACCTTACATCATAAAATATTTTTTGTGCTTCTTTTCAGGTCTTTGTCATCATTTCCTTCGTCTCTTTCTGGGGGAATTTCTCTCCAAACACATAAATGCCAGAGCGGCGAGGGCGACACTCATGCGTCACTAGTTTCTTTTTCGTGGATGAACACGTTTGCGATGTTTTGATTCTTTCGCAACCACATCGACCCGCACGCATATTAGAAAACCATTATGAAGGAATTTTGCATATTATGGGACCTTTAAGTTAAAATCTGCCTTGTGAAGTGTTAGTATCAATGCATGCTTCAGTTCAGACGGGGATGTTGATGTAAAACCGGCTCTGATGCCAGTTTTCAAACTGTTCCCTGTGTCGTTACTGTCAAATAACACAATCTCTGAACCGTAGGCGATGTTTTTAAAGCTTCCACATATTGTCACCATGCGCAATACTGTCGGACCATTGAAAAGGTGTAACACACATGCTCCATATAACCAAAAAAGAACTCTAAACATATGTAGAATAAGATATATGAGCCGTGTTTGGTGAGGATTTTATGGAGTTACCTGCTTTGAATTTGGCTTCAATGGCGTTCGACCTCACTAAATTAAATGTGAGTCACCCAGCAGGCCCAGAATCAGCTTATGACCTATTCTTGGTTCATAACTGTATTTTAAGAAGACACATAGAGTTCTCTCAGCTCGGACAGCTGCTGAACACATGCTTACTTCGTCCACCCGGAGAATACATCTACTCCCAGTAATGTTTCCCTGGCGGTCTGACTTACGCTGTTTTCACTTTGCCTCTCCAACGGTACATTTATGTGACCGTCGTTTTCTTAAGTGGCCGAGTTTCCCAGCGCTAAACGAGGTGCGAAGATCCCAGGAAACAAAAGTTATGAGAAAAAAAAGTGCTCACGCGGGAAAAGCCGCGGGCCCGAGGAAGTCCTCCGAGCCAAGTGTGTTTTTCTCTAAATATATTCTTCAATGGGGCTTTTGTCATTTCGTCCTGCTCCAGTGAAAGCAGCTGAGCACGTCGCATCTCCGTGTTTTTGAGATAATACACATTCTTCTGCAGGAGCCTATTTAAGCTTTGGAGCTCCTCTGCATCTATTTTTACATTTTACTCGGCTCTTGTGTGTGTGCTCCACCTGCTTTTTTTTTTTTTTTTTTTTTTAAACAAAAACTTTTATCCATCGACATCATTATGCATCCTCACGCTCCAGGAGCCACTTACCAATGGGAAGGCTCGGCCCCCAGAAAAGAGCGCTATTCAAACACGGCGCAACACAAACACTGCTGGCTCATTCCTGCGGAGCAGAAAGAGCTCTAAATCTGTCTGAAGCTGTGTTTTCACTCCGAGACTCCCTCCAGGTGGGAAGCCTCTGATAAAACCCACAGGCTGCGTACTGTACCCTGGAGAACTCCCACAGACAGGCGTGTACTGTGAGCCCTTAGTGTGTGTGTGTGTGTGTGTGTGTGTGTGTGTGTGTGTGTGTGTGTGTGTGTGTGTGTGTGTGTGTGTGTGGTTGCGAGAAATTGAAAACAAGCATACGGGAGAGAGTCAAAGGCAAGAAAATACACACACAGTCACAAATCCACCCGAGGAAATGAAATGATTGGTATTGTATTGAAACATTTCATCCATTCTTAATATTGTTTTATTTTATCTAATCTCCCGTGCAGGGCAAATTTCATTTCATATAATCATGTGGCTTCATTTTGTGTGTGTGTGTGTGTGTGTGTGTGTGTGTGTGTGTGTGTGTGTGTGTGTGTGTGTGTGATAAGTAAGACAATTTTATTGGTAAAGCACTTTTCACAGATAACATTTGCAAATAACTTCACAGCAAGACACAATGAAACACACTGCAGTATAAAACAATAAGTGAATTAATAGCTTCTCTGTGTAAAATGATCTTTTTCAAGAGTTGATGTTATCTGCGCTGTATAAAGACACAAAATAGTGCCATGTACAAACATTTAATGCAAATCAAAGTGTCAACATTCACTAGTAGCTGGTTTCCAACATGCAAATACGCAAACAAATCATCACATTGGAAGCATTTCCATATTTACTGCCGCCATTTGATCTGTTTGCGGGAAAGTAACAGAAGGTAGACAGCTGGTCAAAACACATAGCAATGGATCTGAGGCCCTGTTTACGCGGCACAAGTTCCAAATCACTGAAAATGTGACTTTTTCAAAACGGCTTTAAAAGGTTAAAGTTAATTGACAAAGTTCTGACTCCGTCTGCGTGAAGACGGGGGAAAATGCAACTTTTTTTGAAATGCGGCGTATGCATAATTATTCTATGCACACGCGTGTGTGTGTGGTTCCATGACAAAAACAACCAACAGCGCCAACTCGTGGCCTGGCGTTTTAACAATCGCATTCATCTGTTTGAACCGTTTCCATGCAAACAACCCTCTTTTTTTTCTAAATATTGCTGCGTAAACATGAAACGTTTTTTCAAACAAAGATGCGAAAACGATTTTCACTTGAAACGATGTCGTGTAAACGGGTTCGTAGAAAGCGGCCCACGGTGACATGAGTAAACCTTAACTATAAACTGGCTTTAATGAATAGGACAGTTTAATTTTTCAAAGTACAGCCTCTTGAATGGAAACTGCTTCCCCAGTGGAGATGACTCCCACTTTCTATATTTAAAACTCTAGAAACCTCTAATAAAGATCATCCTTCATCGGTTGTTCCATCAAACTGAGTTGAGGCTGAATATTCATCCTCACAGTGAAGGAGGTTATTGTTTTCTTTTAATTCTTTACATTTAAGACAAGCCGTCTTTTACTTGCTTGGGAAAACGTCCCTACAAATGCTCTCAAGTTGTTGATGAAACATCCCATTTCTCTCCAAGGTCACGCGGGCTGGTAGTGATGGATGGATTCATCTTCAGCCAGAAAACACACCTGCTATCGATCGGCGAGCGCGTTGCTGAGGTGTGCTGCTCAGCGACAGGCCGCACAGGTGAGCCGGTGAACGCACGATAGCTCGGGAAGCCTCCGTGACCTTTCGCTTTCTGGGAAAAAGGGGGAAACTAATCGATTTAGCTCCTCCCGGTGCCGTTCTGCGACGAGGCGCTCAGACACGCCAGCATTTTCAGTCGCAGGAGAAGCGGACGCCGTTAATGACGGACCCATCCTCCACGGGGTCAGCCCAGCAAGCGTCCAGGGATTACTTAACCTCAATGAAATACAGTTGTTGTTTTTTTTAACGCGTTTCCTGCCATGACAAGCCAAACTGTCTGCTGTGAAAAAGATCTGTCAGACGGGCTCTGTGCAAATAATAAACTGAACTTGGCCGTGTCCCACCGTGAGCAGAGACTCCCAACTATTAGTGTTATCCCCCACTTTTATTTCCACCCGTTTATAAGTGAGGCGGGGGTAATCTCACAGATGATGTCTCATCTGGTCCTGATTAGGCACCAGTGTCTCATTTGTACGTTGAACTCAATAAATAAGGCGCGTGTAGGATTTCAAGCCAGTGCAAAATAAATGAGGTATCTGGCTGCAGGCCGGGTGATGGCAGCTTTGACTTACGGCAGCAAAAATAGCCAAGAAAAGCAAAATTTTGTCAACAGTGGCTCGGTCCCAGTGGTTGTTTTGGTCTTTCCAGTGAGCCGACGTGCACAAAACCAGAAGTCTCCAACATGTTCCCCTAAATGAGATCCCTCATACAATCTGCTCAAAAGGGGAAAGTCGCACATCTGAGTGGGGAATGTTTCACGAGAAAAGTGAGAAGTTTCTAGGAACTTTAAGAACATCACTCAATACCACAAACATTTGAAAATGCAGAATTGTACAGATTGTTGATAAACCAAGCCATAGGTGAAAATATTCAGATTTTGATTAGGTTAGCCAACTGGGAAGTTATACTCCGAAGTGGGAACTTTCCGAGTTCTGAATGCACCAGAGGGAAAATACCTTGCTTTGTACCTGACATTGTTAAACGGGTCATATTCTGCAAAATTGACTTTCAAATGATTTTCCCACAGGAATAATCGTCCCCATGCCTGGAATGACGCCCCAGAAGTAATGGAAATATGTCCTCTCCCTCCCTGGCTTGTTTCAATTTTTAAAAAGTGTGTTGCTCCAACGAGTGAATCAGAAATCAAACCCTATATAGTGTCATCAGGGGTTTAGCCAATCCCAATCAAGGCAGGTCCTCCCTTTGTCCCTCCCACAATCAGGCAGCTCTGCCCTGGCACATGGCACCATGACAGGAAGTACTTCCTCCTCTTCCCAAGATGGGCATGTGTGGGTGGAGCCAGTCCGGCTCACACAGACACAGCAGATTCTGAATGCAGCTCCTATGATCCAATATTCAAATGGATGAATATCAAGGAAAATGAATAAATAAATAAACCTTCAATACAAAATTTTGGGGCCAACAGGACCCTTGTGAAAGTGTTGAAAAGCTGAATGATATGACCCCTTTAATGTTTATAGCGTATTGTTGTCTGCACTCATGTGTGTGGTTTCATTGCAAAAACCACCAGCAGCACCCACTGGTGGCCCAACATGCTAACTACGCCTATGCTCCTGCTGTTTCAGTGTGAACTGACATAGTTTTGAAAACGCTGTCAAGGAATCGCAAAATTTCTCCGAACCGAAAATGAAAAACTACGAGTTTTCACTTGAGACATTGTGTAAACTGCGGCCTCAGCGTGTGTAAAGCAGCGTGGATTGTTTATTTGAAGAGTTTTTAAATCACATATATATACATGTGTACAATGTCAGATCTTTGGGTCTTTACGGTCAATCATTCAGCTTTATAGTTTTGTTTCCCTCCATAATGGCAAGACTGCAATTACACAGCTGTCCCGTTGTTTCATGCGCTGCTCAGAAACCAGAGGGAACTTTTTCTTGCCAATGCACGAACATCCATCTGTCTTAGTTTCCAAAATGTTGAACAAACTCTATTTTGTTGTTTTCCAGGAGTAATCCCCCCCCCCCCCGTCTGCAGAGCTTCTGTCCCGGGATAAATAGCAGCGTAACAGTTTCTCCTGGGACTCCTCCTGTCTGATTGGCTTAGGAGGTCTTGGGCTGTAATCCCTTCCAGGTTAGCGCAGATTAAGTAGTCCGCTTGACAGAAGAACAGTGTCAATGGTCTCATTTTAGCACTTTAAAGACTTGTGCGACCACACACTGGACTTCATGCTCTCGTTTTCCAAGAGGATTGCACGTTAACCGTGCAGAGACCGAAAGCTGCCAGAAGCTGTCAGACGTTCGGCCGAGATTAAAGATCCTCTGGCCGTGTTTATTCCTGCTCCTTATTTACAAGAAGTCCCTGTTTCCCACAGAGGTGGTAAAAATCCTCTGGGTTGCATGTAGACCGTCATGAGACAGTAACTTTCCACTGAAAGCCAGACTAATGATGTCTGTTTGAGGCTTCTTAAGACTGAGAGGACGACCCCCTGCAATTACTCACAGGAGGGGAGACTCTGGGAAATCAAGTTACTGACTAATTACCAACTCAACTCTCACTCTGGTTGCACCATTTTTTGAAAAAAAATTTTTTTGTAATAATGGCTGCCATCTGAGAATACATGGAGCCTTTTTTTTTTTTTTTTTTTAAATTGAGTTTGTGAAGTTGTGCAATGAAAGAGTAATGTTTTATTTGAACTTTAACGAAATGGACGAAGTGGAAAATGCAGAGCGTTTCTAGGAGTTTGGTTTCGTTTGAACTATTTCTTTTCTGGGGTTGATCCACGTATGAACAAGTCTTACTCTTTCTATACTCGCTCTGGTTTAAAGCCCAATTTGATGGCTTGTAATTACACGCCCTATTAATGAAATTGGCTTGCCTTTTGAAATCTCTGGAATGTCGGCAATAAAAAAAAAAAAAATCCCCTGCTTTGATTGTTATTAACTCAGCTGGTTCTTATCAGTTCCGTTACTTCTGAGGTTGGAGGGAACATATCCACCTTCTGCTGAGCTCGGAGGGCTCCAGAGGAGAGTTTGGTTTAACTTCAAAGTTGTAACTAACTAGTTGCCCTGTTTACAAGAAGTGTGGTAAGATTCAGGCACCAACCAAAACCACGAGGTTAGGTCCAGGAAAGATCGTTTTTCTGTTGACTGCGATGAAAGTGTTGTTTAGGTTCTTGGTTGGTTAGATTTAGTGAAAAGATAAAGGTCAGAACTCAGAACAAGCACATTACTCAGCAGTTTGGATAATGAACATGATATTTTTGTTGCCGCACAATTGCCGTTTGGTTCAGGATATCAAATCGAGTTAAGTTTGAAAGCAATTAAATTAAATAAAAGCAATTTTCTCATAACCTTAATAGCGCTGTTTTGTCATAAATGGTCCGTTCAGGCTTTTGAGAAACTTGTTTTTTCCAAGTTGAGAGAATCCATCATATTACCATCCATCTTCTATACCGCTTAATCCTGCTCAGTGTCGCAGGGCGCCGGGGACAATCGCAGCTGACGATGGGCGGTGGCAGGTTACACCCTAGAGAGGTCGCCACAAATCTCATCCAAGAATCGGAAAGAATTCAATTAGATTGACTGAAAAGGGACCATATAATCCCAGCGAATGTTACGAGACATCGACTTGACATCTCCTGCCTCCCTGCTTTGCTGCTGTCATACTTTTTGGAGCCACTAGGGGCCACCAAGAAGCTTCCCTCCTGGATTCAGCCTCAGCTGATGGACCACTCCACACAACACAGAAAAAAATGGTCGAATAACATGGAACCGTGTAAATAGCACCAAAGTTACACAAGTATGATCAAAGAAATTACGACTTGTGTTAATCATTAACTAGTTGGATCAATAAGTCGTCAATAAACTGCAAAAAGTGATTTGAATGGATATGAGCCATTGAGTGTGTCGGCTAAGTACATAATGTAAGTATATAAGTGAACACGGACCTTGAGTACACAGTCTCCGTAGCTAAGTACATACGGTAAGTGAGCAATACATTAAGTGCACGAGTAAGTAAACAAATACATGAAAGAGTATCTGTGCAGTGGGGCCGTGGGTACGTACAGGCCGGGAGAGACCGCATAAGTACACAGAAGTGAAGTGAGGAAACAGGAGGTGCATGCAGAGGCGAGAGCAGCTCCGGATGAAATAATTACAGGCCCACGTGTAAAAAAAGAAGTTCACTTGAGGTTAATTGTGTGCGTGCGTGCTCTGCTCTCTGGCTGAGTGTGGTGCGTAGCCCCCCCCCCCGTCCTTTAATACCACCACCACCACCACCACCCACCTCCCCCTGCCCAGGCCACACACTAGCGTGCAACAAATAAGACGAACAGGAACACTCTTAGTCAAACATTTACCCAGGACTGGCGGGGGAGCCGGCCGTGGGGGAGGGGGCTCACCGTGAACGCTGAACTCCTCACACAACAACCGTCGCCTAAAGTTGACAATTTTAAAGACCGCACCTGAAACATTTATTTGCAGGACGACCGCGCTTGTTTGACTCTGCCCTCCCCCGTCGCTCATGGATGCACGCACAAAACAATTCCCCTCTCGTATGAAAGATTAAACCCGGGCTTGTCAGGGAGCTCATTGCCTTGCCTGGAGAGCTCCAACAATCCCTTCTTCTTCTGCTTTTACCTCACAGCTTTTTGAAAGAGCGGCTTTGAAAAATTTAAAAACCAAGTCGGCTTGAGTTGCGTAACGGTCGGGAGGTTGGGTAGCAGCAGCAGCAGCAGCAGCAGCGGTATAAATTGTGCTGCTTCCTCACTGAGGGAAAGAAAACTTCAGGACGCGGCGACAATGGCCGTCATGCTGCAGCGCATGTGTGCCGCCATATGCTGACTCTATTGCGTATTCCTGCTTTTATGTAATGTATGCATGTGCGTGGAGTAGTTCTGTGTTTGCGTCTGCAGACTTGAGTCGGTCGGGGTTTTGCTGGTTCATGATCGACTTCCTTTTTTTTTTTTTTTTTGATGAGATAAACACACAACGCCACACACGGCGCAGGCACTCACGGGTTCATGCAAACTCTAAAAATAATGCGCGCACGCCACCTGCGTCTTGGGATATCCAACTTTCCATTTCGTTGTGCTGCAATAGAAACAACTTTACTCATCTACACGCCTGAGTTTTCTGTCTCTCTTGGTCTTTCCCTCTGGGGAAATTATGCAGGATAATGGAGAAAGCAGTTGAGCTTATCTGCATTTGCACCTGTCGTCTTGGAAAGAGGAGAAGAGAATATCCATGTTTACAGGAGTATGACCACACACGCACGCACGCACGCACACACACACACACACACACACACGTCATCCCTGTGTATACATCACCATGCACGTGTCAACAGGCCTTCATGCCACAAAAAGTCATTCAGTTCAACTGAGCAATCTTAATAAGATAAATATAGATATATACTGTGTTTTTTTTGTATTATGATGAATTGCATAGTTGTGATGATGATCATAAAGTGCAACCTTTATGACCCACTGACAACCAAACAAGACTCAGCCGGAGCCACTCAACATATCTCCCCTGTAAAATGAGGATAACACTGCTTCTGAACTTTTATACAAAACTTTGGTTAAAGTCACATTTATGGATTTTATAAACTACAGTTATTATTAGCCGTAGTAATTTGATCATTTCAAATAATTTATTATTTCATCTGATTTAGTTCTGCTGTTTTTATTTTATCATTTGAGCTATTCTTTTTTTTTTTTTTCTACTGTTTTAGCCCCATTTTGGGTCTTTTTCTTTTGATTCCTCCAACCTACATTCTTCTGCAAAGGTACAAACAAATGAGCATCAATGGCAGTGAAAGCAAAAGACTTGAATAAAAATCTCGTCATGGTAAGCTTACCAGGACGTGGAGTTGCAAACTAAACATTTATCACCTGCAGTAAAAGACATGAGACATACTACATTTAGCTCATCGCATTAGAAAAGAACCAAAACAACAACATGTATTATCTGCTTATTGTCAATATTTCTCACTGATTGTTAATAGTGTTTGTATCCTTTACACGTTTTGTCACGTCCGCCTCATGTAGCAGAAAGCTGATTTCTGTACCTATACCTTCTGTATGAGTCATACCTGTACATCACATTAAAAATGCATTTTCAATCTAAATTTTATTTAAAACCTAATTCCTAATCTTTTTTCTTTTTTTTCTAATCTATGTTGGCACTTTTCAAGGTAGTGTACGATGTGGTTGGTGGTGGTGGTGGTGTAGTGGGGGTCGTTCATTTAGTTGAAAGGTGTTTTGCATATTAAGCCCCTCTCTCGTTGATGTTGATAAGGTGGTCACATTATTGGAAACATAACCTCAATAACCCATATGTGCTCTGAAATTATGGCGGCAATTGTTTTACTCATAATTGAAATTGGCAATATTTCACAAGCGCCACCCAAATAGTTAGATCTGTATCTCTTCCCACAAATTAATTTAGTCATTTACAAACGTGGCACCAGATCAGACGTTTTCCAATAAAGAATCATCATTACAATAAGAGAAATGTTCCAAGCCTTTGCTTGTGTTAGATTTCTTGTCTGAAATTGCCGTTCATAAACATTGTCATCAAAACTCTGAAATGAAAAAACTTCATGCGAGTTTCAATAAGTTTACATGAATTCATGAAACGGCAAAAGTTATGAGTTTATTTTTTTTAACAAACATCTACCTCTCGATGTAATCACTTGAGTAGATAATGAATGGTGACCTGTCCAGGGTGTTCTCTGTGAGATAGGCTCTTTAGCCTCTCGTGACCCTAATCCAGGATGACGAGGGCATAGATGGACGGAACGATGGACGGATGGATGGATGGATGGATGGATGGATGGATGGATGGATGGATGGATGGATGGACGGACAGATGTATGTATGTATGTATGTATGTATGTATGTATGTATGTATGTATGTATGGATGGATGGATGGATGGATGGATGGATGGATGGATGGATGGATGGATGGATGGATGGATGGATGGATGGATGGATGGATGGATGGATGGATGGATGGACGGACGGACGGACGGACGGACGGACAGACGTATGTATGTATGTATGTATGTATGTATGTATGTATGTATGTATGTATGTATGTATGTATGTATGTATGGATGGATGGATGGATGGATGGATGGATGGATGGATGTATGGATGGATGGATGGATGGATGGATGGATGGATGGATGGATGGATGGATGGAACGATGGATGGATGGATAAATGGATGGATGGATGGATGGATGGATGGATGGATGGATGGATGGATGGATGGATGGATGGATGGATGGATGGATGGATGGATGGATGGATGGATGGACGGACGGACAGATGTATGTATGTATGTATGGATGGATGGATGGATGGATGGATGGATGGATGGATGTATGGATGGATGGATGGATGGATGGATGGATTAATAAAGCTTTATTACTGCATTAGTTGTATTTCTCAGTTGTTTTTATCAGCAGATGAGTGGCTCCATTCCTCCACTCCTCAAAGGAGAATACTTGCTTATCACCATTGGTGATTTTCTGAATATATTCTATATTGTAAAATCACAATATATTTGATTGAGTATTATTTCAGATTTCACTGGGGAAAAACCCCACAATATGCTATTACACTTTTGATAAAAGCCCAACGAAAGTTCATTCCGTTTCTATTTGTTTTTATATTTCAAGTTGCATTGACTATTCTGATTGCAACAGAGCTGTTTTCTTTAGAAGCTGATAATAACTGAAGAATCCAGTCGAGACAGTCGATTCACTCCAGAGACACAGATAAAATTCAAACTAAACTTGGGTTCAACCTGGTTCAACCCAGTCCACTTTGCCTCTGCAGCCACGTGAAGGCTGTTTAATATCACCAGGTATCGCAAATCTCAATAATGCAATGTGCAGACAAACCGTCGCATCTCATCACCTTTGCAGTCGTATCCTCATGCATGTCGGCGCGCTCACATGCTCGGCGTTGCCTTTAAACCCCCCCAGAGCTTAACACGTGCTGTAGGATGTTGGGATCTGTGTCACATGCGTCTCCTCATGAACGCTCATGCTAGTAAACAAGAGCTGTGCGTGATGACCGGAGGAAATATGTGCATCGGGCCATTCCGTGTAGCCGCGGAAGACATCGGAATCCCACAAGAAGCGCCAGGGAAAGCGAGGGCCGGGAATCTGTGGCTGGACGGGTGCTTTTTGAGTACGACCGTGCGTTTCGAGGCCAGGTGTTGACAGTTGGATGGAAACGTGGCAAGTGTGAGAGACGTGAAAGAGGCTATTGATGTTTTCCAAGGGAAGAGTGAGAAAACAGGAGAGAAGACAGGGAATCCAGATGAATAAAGGAAACAGCTGGCGCCGCACAAGGAAACCGGGAACCAGCCTGAAGACACATGACAACCAAAAAAAAAAAAAAAAAAACCCCAACAAGTGTAGGCTGAACTCAAAGTGGGGGAAGGCAGCATGGCACGGTCCTCTCGGGTTTTGGAACCCGCTGCCAGTTTCCGGCCGCGGTGAACAAGTGTGGGATGCGTGGTATACTACATAAATAACAGGAATCTCAGCGGTCGGAAATTACCAGTATGCAACAAAGTGTATGATTTCATAGTTGACAGGGATCAAATCGAAAGAATTCCAGGAGAAATCTAAATCACAGGGCGAAGACTAAAGAAGGCCTTACCCTGGCACGCAGCTCTGCTCGCACTGAGTTATAAAAAGGCGGCCCTCATCTTTTATACATGACGCTTTATATTATAGCAGAGCTTGTTCTGGCTGGGGAGGCTCATGAGGGAGCATGTCGGGCTTCCAACTCACGCCGCCGTCACGTGGCGGTGAGTTTGGGGTTTTGCCGCAGGTGGCTGTGGGAGCATCGCAGCGTCACCGTGAAACACAGACCTGTGAGAATAAAAGAGGAAAGGCGAGACGGGGGCGCACTCCAATTAGGGCTGGAATCTCAACCCGCCCTTCTTCAGAAGTCACAGGAGGTTTTGTTGTGGTTGGGGGGGGGGGGGGGGGGGGGTAAGGGGGCAGGGTGGCGTGGGAGGAGATTCTCCGTGTTTTCAAACACAGACGGCTTCATTTGAAGCCGCGATTCGGGGCTTCCTCTCCGCCACTTCCCACTGGGGCAGAGGTCATGAGGCGACGGAGGGGTGGGAGGAATAAGAACAAGAAGACGACGCTTTGTCTTCTTTTTTATTGTTGTTGTTGTTGTTGTCTGGGGAGGGGGCAGGGTAAAACTTCAACACCTCAAAAAGAAAACCAATATGTTTCCCCAGTGTGACCGGAGGAGGATTTTCACTTTTGGACACAACGTCTCGACAAACTCAACAACGCCGTCAGGAAGTGATACGGCTGAGACATATTTCCCATGGCCTCCCGTCACAGCTCGGCATGCTTCACGTCCGAGCTTCAGACGGGGCCGCAGTCTGTAATGACTTCTTTAAGCTGCAGGAAAGACCAGCAGAAAGCCTGCGGGGCAGCAAGACAAGAAGACAAAAGACAGGGGGAGGGGGTGTAGGGGTCGTTGCTGTTGTGCAACAGCTTGACATTGATCAGGGCTGTCGAACGATGACGCGGCAGTCCATTGTCTCGTCTGTCTCAAGCACGAAACCCTCCCCCCGCCCCACCCCCTTTCTGTCTTCAAACCCACCTGCTGAACGCCTCATTTCCATTAGGACACAGGATTTCAAGTGCAAACCGCAAAAAAAGAAAAAAAAAACAGCAAAACAAAACAAAACACAAATCTACCAAAGGAATGTGTTTTACTGCTGTTGACCGTTCAAGACGTTCGACTGACCCGGAGGTGTCCAGGTATTCTATAAAGTCCAATTTGATCTTGAGTGGCTCGTACCATGCCTTCCCTTCGTGTCTGTCCAAAGACGTCCAATTTACGTTTTCCACTTAACTCATGAAATATTTGCAAAACGTGAACAAAGTGCAAATCCAGAAAGTTCAATATCGACACTCTAAGTTTTAAAGCGTCTCCTCCTGCAAAATTCAGTGAGATTCATTTGAACGTTCTCATTCATCATGCAGGTTTTCATAATTCACTCTCAATTCTAATGCTACTATCTCGCGGTGGGTTTTCTCAGGATTTCGCGGTGTGTTTGATCTGCTGTTCTTAGTAAAACACAGAAATCCCCACTAAAGAAATTACAAACAGCAGTTACTCTTATTGTAAAATCCAAGGTAATTTATCTTTATTATTCTTTACATTATCCTGTGGGCAATTATATTCTATTCAGTTCTCTGTACTATGTGTAGTGGATGAGTGAGTCAGCATTTTCATGAGACGTCCCAAATTCTTTGGGATTGGATGAAATCTGGCACTTATCATAAACTCATTAAAATCTAATTTATCTACATCAAGGGTGTTTAAAATATTAGAAGAACTCCTCTGATGCTGGTTGGATGTTTTTGATCAGAAATCTTCCATCGGTATTTGTAAACAGACTAAACAGGTGTAACTAAAGGTAATCATACTTTTTTTATTTTTTTTTTTTATATTATAGTTAATTCTAACTTCTAAATTTGAAGCTGTACTTTTCCTTCAGTTGTCGCTCTTTGTAGCAGGATACCACAGGTATCTTACGTTTTTCTGATTTAATAAAGATATGATGTCTTATAATTGTGCTAAAGTCGACACGTTTTTGCACTTTTTAAATGACAATCCAACAGATATTTGGATTTTTACTTCTTGTTCACCAGCCACACTGTTTGGAAAAAATCCCGAGTATATCGACTCCAGACGCTTTTGACCTAAAAATATGTTTCTTATTAACGTTTCAAGGCACCAGCGAACAGCCTGCCAGACTTTCCTTTTTTTGTTTTGTCATGGTAACAACAATAAACACAACAAAAGTTGACCGCCTACGGTGTTATCTATCCGAATCCCATCAACATCACTCGCATCCCACCCTCATGACCCGCGGACTTTTTCCACTCCTTATACATTTTCTCTATTGTTGTCATTCGAAACACTCTGGCGACTGGGGGGTCCGTTTCTAGCCTACTGAAGGGGTCAGGTGAAAACGAGAAGGGTGGTAACGGCTTCCTAATATTACAAGCCAACGCTTCTGTGGTTTTCATTGCCTTTTTTCCCCCTGGTGTGGAACAGCTTTTTAATAATAGTCACGTCCGCTTTCTCTGTTGCATGCTTTCCGAAACCATCGTCTGAATAAAGTTTAAGCGAAAAGTGTGAGAATAAATAATAAGTTCATTGGTACAGGGTGCAATATTGCCAGGAGAGAAGGAAGGAATTAGCTTTCACACACTAAAAATGTGCACGCTGGACATGTTTGTGGTGAAATCCACCTTCGCTTCCTTCTTCCTTCCGTGACCCAATGCATAGGCCTGATTCTCAAAGTATGAGCTGCATCTGAGAAAGCTGCCTTCATTCATCCTGTCTCCTTCTGCACTGGAATCTATTTTAGAACCGGTTTGACTAAAGTGACGCCTTGTTTACACGTTCAAGGTTGCAGGTGAAAACTCAAAACGTTTGCTTTGGGTGTTCGTTAACAGCGACAGCGGTGGTCGGGGCCACTGAAAACACAACTTGTTTTGAGAACCGTCCGGCACTTTCTAGAAGTGCTTGCGTTCTGTCCCGTGTCGGTGGTGGAGATACTAGTACTGTGCATGCGCACCACGGCCGTGGTTAAATAATTCTTCTGCACATGCGCGAGTAGTTGGACAATAACAAGCGGACTTGGTAGTTTCCTAGTTGTGAGTCATCGTCATAATTGTCAAAGTTGGTTGTCTTTCCAAACGAATGTTCATGTACTTGCCATTGTTAATGTTTATATTGTTCTCTGAACCCATGTGGTGTGGTTTCATGACAAAAACAGCACCCACTAGTGGCCACACATGAAAACTACATCGATTTCAACGTTTTCTGCTGCTTCCATGTAAACAGACATCTCTTTCAGAATGTTGCCGTGTAAATGTGAAATGATACGGAAACAAAAACTCAAAAAGGATGGGTTTTCACTTGGAACATTGTGATGTAAACTAAGTTTAAGAGTTTATTTTAACCAAACACTTAAATCCCACTGGTGTTGAACACTGAAAAGGAAACAGTCCCTCCTACTGTTCATAATAAAGATAGTTCTTTTCCATGTTGGGGACATTGGTGGAAACAATTTTTTAATGACGGTTGATATTCACAGGTGGTGTGTTTTGATAGAGTTGATATATGCGACTGCATCGCCACAGTCGCTCTGGCTGGAAGTGTCTGCGCTGGCTCCGTATCCTCTCTCCGATCCAGCCACTTCACATTAAATGCTTCCTGAGGAACTCAAATGAGTGGAAATAATCCATCAAATATATTTCCCCTCTCGGCCAAGTGGATATTGCACACCATGTGTCGGTATTTTCTCCTTAGCTTGGATCAGTAGCAAAGGAAGGTGGATTTCACGTGGCGAATCGAATATGATAGCGGACAAACAAAAGACGCACCAGAAGCAGGGGAACAGGGTAGAGGGTTAGCGTGTTGTTTGCACAAGCGACACATCAACCGCGTGTCGCTTACTCAGGAGATAACAAACATGCATGTGTCCCCAGAGAAGAAAAGAAAAGCCATAAAAGTGACAGCAGCACACTTAGTGTGCGACTTGACACACAGAGACGTGAATACTGATCCACTTCAGGAAAGACTGAGACAATGTGCACCGTTTACATACAAACAGCGTTCATCAATAGCCAGTGACAAAACAACATACCAAATGCTAAAAATAGGAATGTTTGCCGAATGTATTTGAAGTTTTGCAAAGCTGCGAAAGCACTGAAAAAGTGTCAGGGTACCCTTGTTAAAGTGTTGGAGAGACATTCATTGGTGTGTCTGACTGTTATCGCCTTCACTTCAACATTAAACCCTTTGAAACTGGTTCACTGCAGCAACTTGAGGCTCTCATCACTTGTTGTGAATTTTGTCTTCATGTTGTGACTTTTGTATTTGTGTTGTGACTTTTGTGTTCATGTGATTTTTGTATTGATCTTGTTGGATTTTGTGTTCATGTTATGGCTTTTTTTTAAAAATGTACGTTGAAGCTTTTATGTTCATATTGTAGATTTTGTGTTTGCATTGTGACTTTTGCTTTTGTGTTATCGGCTTTTTTGTGTTTTGTGCCTTTTTTTTTTTTTTAAGTTGTTGATGCCACCATGTTTTCACGTTGTGCATTCATTTTTGGGACTTTTGTCTTCACGTGGTGCCCTTTGTGTTTGTGTTGTGACTTTTGTCATGATGTCATTGTGGCCGTTCCATCCCGGTGACCCTCTCGCACCATTAAGTTTCACCTCAGTAATAGATGTGTGTGTTATCCATGATCTTTAGCAAGACATTGGCAGCCCCTGTAAGTTAGAATCAAAGTGTCTCTGGTAGATAGAGCGAGCACTGTTTGCTGACTTACTGACCCGCTGCTCCAGTTTGGCTCGGCTATCAGATTTCCCCACGTCTGATAGGAAAGAATGCTGCAAAGTTGTTGAGCATGGGCCGAGTTTATTGACATTGGAAACCGATGATGACACTGTTGAGGACTCGCAGGACAGAGACAGAGCAGCGTGAAAAACAACAACCCTGCAACGTGGGGGGGGGGGGGGGGGGGCAGAGAGGAAAGGCTTGCTTGTTAACCGAGACGCCGCCTCCCTGTCCGATCCCTTTGTGCCGCCCAGAGCTGCCAAAAGTATCCCCTGAGAAAGTGGCGGCACACGCCGGTGACACTGCGACCAATCTTCTGGCCGCACGCTGTGAAGTTGATCAAAGACTGTGTTTGCCAAGTGCTCGCGGCATTCCTTTAGGTCTGTGCAATTGCACCACTCCTTGGGCCTTTCGACTGCAGCTGAAAAATCAGTGTGAGGGCTGCATTCATCCGAGCAAAGGTCCAGTCATGTATGAGAGCCAGTGGGCCAGGGCTCGGCCTGCCTGCCTGCCTGCGACTGTTTGCTTTTCCAGCTGTTTCCGAGACTCACCCTGCGAGTGGGAGAGAAGGCGATGTGTGTGTGTACGAATGTGTGTGTTGGTTCGGGGCTTTGGCCATTTAAGTGAGGTGGAGAGATTCCAGGTCCTAGGAAGGAAGATAGAGGGGAGGAATGAGCCGAAATATGTGTGTGTGTGTGTGTGTGTGTGTGTGTGTGTGTGTGTGTGTGTGTGTGTGTGTGTGTGTGTGTGTGTGTGTAACAGAGTCAGAGCGTCTCCTGTGCCTACAACACTGCAGTGTGTTTGCTCAGTGGAAACACCTCTGGACAGCCCAGACACCACATACAGTACGTGCTCTCTCTCCCTCTCACTTACACACACACACACACACACACACACACACACACACACACACACACACACACACACACACACACACACACACACACACACACACATAAGAAGAAGATGAAGTCGTATGTGCGCATGCCCTCAACTTAAACACGCCCATATGCCTGGCTTCCCCTCGTATAGACTGATCCGCCCCTCAGACACAAAGCCACAAGGGATGGCCTAGATTCCAACACATGCACACACAGGCAGGCTGCAGGGAAGAGTGTCCCGCGCACACACACACACACACACACACACACACACACACACACACACACACACACACACACACACACACACACACACACACACACACACACACACACACACACACACACACACACACACACACACACACACGCACGTGAAAGCAGACTGTATGCGCGAACACAGGAGCAGTTCTGTACATTATTCCTCCAAGTCCAATCTGATTTACAAACGCTGGTGGAATCACCGTGCTCGATGTTTATTAAAGCAGAAGAAGTGAACAGATCATCACATTGTTGGTGTTATATAACATCGTACATCTCCCCTTGTATACGTAAGATTAACGTTCATGTTATGGCATTTCGTGAACGGCTTCGTAAGATTAGCATCACAATGATTGCGGCGTTCAGATTAGCCTCGCGGGGGAACCTGAGAGCCCGGACAACATTCTTGTAATGAAAGAACTTGACGAGGAAAAGATGGAAGGAAAAGATGGAAGGAAAAAGAAAAGGGTTATTTCACCCAAAGTGTCTCACACATTCCCATGAGTGGTATCCAGCCATGTAGGTCTTTTTCTTGTGCCTTGCATAGTTTTTAAAAAAACAAAAAACTTCTAGAAGTGTCCCAGGAGAGATCTCTTTCCAGGAATATTGGATACTCGAGCCACCTCTGCAAGGACACTGTACCACTGATGTAAAAACTGTGCCGTATACTCGGCATTAAGTCAGATTTTTTTTTATTTTATTTTCTTCAAGGTGAGGTTCTGCGTTGTCTCAAATCCTGTTCATGATTTCCATGGACAGCCGAGGTTAGGAGGGCATCGTGTGTTGAGGGCTCTGCTTTTTCCAGATGATGTTGTCCTTTTGACTCAACCATGAGTGTCTCCAGGAAGCGCAGGAACAGTCTGTGGTTGAGTGTTGAAGCGGTCGGGACGTGAATCAGTGCTTCCAAGAGCAGGTCCATGGTTGTCTCAAGGAATGGGCGCAGGGGTGGTGAGATGGGCCGTGGTGAGTACAGTGAAATAAACAGATTTTCACATTTTCTTGCACAGTGGGATATGATTTCTGTTGTATGTCTCAGTGCTATTTGCTACCGTGTGCGTCACAGGCTGAAAGCATGAGACAGGACAGAAGAAAAGTGCATATTTTGAAATGATATAAAACAGAACCTGAACAGAACATATACACAATATTAGTTTGTAACGATAAAACCCGGGTTCGGTCCATTTCACACTGGGTTACAGAGACGGACAGCAGCGATGGGGAGGTCTTTCACTGACTTCCAGGAAGTAAATCTTCACAAAGACTCATTTATAGCAAGAGACACACCTTCAATAGCTTGCGCCTTAAAACAAAAACACTTTCACCACGCTGTGTTGTTTACAGCTGTTTGGTTTGTGAAAATTACCCAAAGCACATTTTTTGCATAGACGTATTTTTCCTTGTACCAAAATACTATAATATCGAATATCAGCATATGTCCCCCCCTCATACCTTAAACTGCAGAGCAGGAAGATTGAAATAAAAACCATCATGACACTGAAGAATAATAATATGATTGTGATATAGTTATGTTAAGCATGGCATGAAATCAAACTGTACAGAAGTTTGTGTTATAGTCAAGTGTGCGCCGTGTGTGTGTGTGTGTGTATATGCCAATTTTACTGTGAATAGAGAGCGCGTGATGAAGTTACATTTTATGTAGTACAATGTAGTTCTATACTACTGGATGCTTAATGGAAATGTTAAAAATGTGAAGATGATAATGTAGATGTGTTATAATAGTGGGTTCGTATTGCAGACTGCTCAGATGAATTAGGTATACGAGGGTGAAAGTTACAAATTATTCTAAGTAGTATTTTTCTACTTGTTATTTCATTCATTATCATGTACTATTTACTGTTTTGTAGCTTTAAAATGAAGAATTGTTATGGAGCGTTCTTAGCCAGTAAGTTTAAATCTTTTAGCAAACAATTCTTGCTTTACGTCTACACTTCAGAATAAAACGAATGATCAAGCCTGATTTTTATGTTTTCCTTATTGTGTTATAAATGTGTATCGTGGATATTTTATACAGGTTAATTGAATAAAATACCTACTTTTACCAATGCAATTAATGCAGCTGAACGAGTATTACAACTTCTGAGAAAAATAGATCTCTTTTCTTTTACTTGAGCAACAAAAAAGTACTTTTTCTTGTTATTGAGTACATGCAATGTAACATTTGCTTTCCATTTCTCATAGTAAAGCATGCAAACATTGAACAGAGACCCTGTGCCACCTATCGTGGTGATCAAATGTGTGATATGCATTTGCAGCCTTAAAGGTTTAATAAATCATGTGTTTGTTACCTCTGCAAAGGAGGTTAAAATATCATCTGTGTTTATTTGTCTGTCTGTCTGTCTGTCTGACTGTCCGTTAACAAGATATCTCAAAAGCCAATGAGTGGATCTCCATAAACATTAGTAGACAGGTACATTTTTTTATCAAAGGAAGAACCCATTACATTTTGGTGGCGATCCGAATCAAAATAATTGTTACGAAAGAACATTTTCATGTCGCAAAATATTGTCTCATCTTCTGTTCTTTCAAATGATGAAAGAAAATCACATGATCACCAAACTGAATAAATGAATAAAGGCAGTTGATCTGGACGTGGACTATGTGTCAAGCACAAAAGAAATTACTGTTGCACTGTGGTGTGGTCTATGTGATCAACAGGTACACAACATTCACCCACTGGACCCGATCTGGACGACTTTAACTGCAACTATTAAACTGAAAAGAGGTGCAAAGACTGAAAACCAGGCCCAGGACCGACTGGCATGAAAGAATCCGATGTTCAACAGAGACTTGGCTTGAATTTTACTGTGTCTCTTTAAAGCACAACAATCCACACGGAGAAGCTTGCAAAGACATCTGCCGTGAACTCATTTACAATGTCAGTGGAAACTCACCTTCTATAGACTTGATGACATACTCGCTTCTTAATAATGTAATTACAGTGTGCTGTACGCACACCGTATATAAGTCCTTTAAAAACCTCATTCCACAAATACACAAAGCTATTTAAAGACTTTTAGTGAGCATGTAAAGCCACCAATTAGTAGTCTTAAAGTTTTTGTGTTTTCTTTTATTCTCTCAGAAGGGAGTCTCTAGCTTTCAGCCCCAAATGTGCAGGAACTTGTGGATTTTCCTGGCGTGCTGCCAGCCTGGACCTCTCATTGTTAGGGAAAGATCACAGGTTGGCTTTTTTTTTTTTTTTTTTGGTTCACAACAGCCAAGGCCTGAAGTCCAGCTGTTGTGTCGGTCAATAAAAAAAAAAGCACACCCTGCACCAACACCTCCCGGCCAGTGCTTTGCGAGAGGCCACGACAAGAAACTGCTAGAAGAAGAGAATCACTGCTAATTACAGAATGGCTAATATGGTGACTGAAGTGCTATAATGATGCCTCCCAGGGGTGACAGAGTAGAGCGCCACGTAGCCCCCATTATTCTCTCTGAATTCCTCTACCAAGTCAACAAATTAGTCGGGGTGTGTCCTCACACTGTGTACGACACAGACACAGCACGGTTACTCAGTGGGTTAGTGGAGGGGCCTCAGCCAGCCTCTTCTGGTTTGTGTGTACTATCAGTTACCAGCAGTTCCTCGGACAGAGATCACAGCGAGTGAAGAGGATGCTGGAACTTTCATACATTATGTATAGGTCAATCATAAATATTTAAAGATGAGATATGTGGAGTTTTGAAGTGCATTTAGGTAAAGAATAGAGCTATGCTAAGACATACATTTTCCCATTTCGGTTGCACGTGAAAGAAGTCACTGTGTCTTTCTGTTTGCTCCGTGTGTAAATTACTAATATTCATCTGCAGGATAACTTTGCCTTCCATTTATATAATCATGTCAATTTGAATTACTTTAACCTGCTTTCATTCAGGATTGAATTTTATCTTATTAATGCATGGTTGCATTTTATGTTATTCTTACATGCAAATTGCAACTATTTGAAAATGCTTTAATTGCCCCCATTATTCTTTAAGTTGGTGTTACTTTATTGCAGGACTTTCAAACATATAACATGTGGGCCTGTTAGTGTATCCAATATGGCCTAATATAGTGGTAAGATTACAAATAAGGCACAATCCCCTTGGGATCAATTATGTACATTCTATTCTGGGATGAATTATGTCATTTCTATTCTATTGTATTCTACTGTATTGTATTGTATTGTATTGTATTGTATTGTATTGTATTGTATTCTATAATCCATTAATCATTTGAAGAGGGTGAATTGAATGTAAATAACTTAGGGCCTTTTTGTACTGAAATAAATAAACTGACTTGTTACTATTAATACATTTATTTGCCTTTTTATTACTGGTGTGTTTCTATGCACTGTGCATTCATGCTGAGGAATTTAATATATGAAAGAAAACGACAACTATCTATCTATCTATCTATCTATCTATCTATCTATCTATCTATCTATCTATCTATCTATCTATCTATCTATCTATCTAATATGTGACCGTCTCTATCGATCACTTTCAATGATTATTTTTAATTTCCATAATTGTTTACTACCTCGGGGTGCTACGTCACGACACACCCCTATATGGTTGGGAGACAGCTGGAACGTCGGGGCGTGACTGACGGGCCGTTCGACCAATGGAGAGGCGCGCTGCCTCGGAGTAGAGCGCTGTGATTGGCCGCCGTGGAGATTATATATGTATAGATATGCCTGCCTGCTGAACCGTAGGGAGGCGGGAGGGGGGTGGGGGGGGGCGGGACTTGTGTAGAAGCGCCTGTCCATCTATGTTGATACAGATCTAAAAAACTGGACTAACCGTGTGTGCGCTCACCTTGCTCTTCGCGTTGGACTAATGTAAGTTATTTGCTTCGCACTTTCCTGTCGCTTTTTGGGGGGTAAAGGGGAAGAAAGGGAGGCCGGGAGGGGGGCGCGCGCTGTATAGACTGCGTACTTAACGCTGTTTGTCCTCGCTTCGTTTTGCTTAGAAGTGCAGTCGGGGCCGAGCTGCATACACACTCACACACACTCAAGCGTTTTTTCTTTTCTTTCTTTCTTTCTTCTTTTTTTTTTTTTAATTCCAGACTAGTAAAAAAGAAAAAAAAAAAAAAAAAAAAAAAAAAGTACACGAAGCTCCGAGGCGCTTGTTGTTGCTCTGTGCAGCGCTGTGACTCCCAACAATGCGGCCACTCAGCCCGGCCGTAATGTCATTGTGAGAGAGGCCGTTTCACAGCCGCCTCTGGAGCACAATATTATTCACAACAACGCGCTCCGTGTGTGTGTGTGTGTGTGTGTGTGTGTGTGTGTGTGTGTGTGTGTCAGTGTGTGTGTGTGTCAGTGTGTGAGTGTGTGTGCTCGCTCGCTGCGGCCGCTGTTGGTGGCTCTTTCTCCGGGTAGCATGTGTCCCAGCCCCCGTTAAAGAGCCCCACTCATGTGTGGACGAATAAAAAAAGCTAGAATACTAAAACAAAACAAAAAACATGTGGTAGTGGACTATAACGTGCCGGCCCATGTGTACAACCGTGTAACAGGACTTAAGTCGCGTTATTAAAGCTCAATTAGCTCCGTAATCAAGCGCGTTCTTGTTCCAAAATGCGCAGTGGGTTAACAAAAAAAAAAAAAAAAAGACAAACTGGAAAGTTTAAGTGTGTAACTCTCTCCTACATGAATGATTAGTTCCACTCAGCTATTTTTTTTTATTTATATTTTTTATATTTTCTTTTAGTAAAACATCCAGATTTATTGGCTGGATTTGTGGAGAACTAACGGGCACGTCACCACCGGCCAGCGGGGCTGGAACGTTCCCCCTCCTCCCGGACTGACTGACCCTCACCCTCCTCTTCTCTTCTCCTTCTTCTCTTGACAGTTTTGTTTTACACGAGAGTGGGGGAGAAACTTTTTTATTTTTTTTCCTCCATCGGGATTAGTTTTATTCACTGAGAGGAGAGAAGAAGAAGGAAAAAGAAGCCGCCTTCCTTCCGCTGCTCCCGGTTGGTGGAAAACATTTAGTCGGGCGACGTGGCTCCGCAACATTTGGGCCCCTCTCCGCTCTCAAGTCAAGGTTGATATGCCACATCAGGTACGACACTTGCTTGGTTTGTTTTGTTGTTGTTGTTGTTTTCTCTCCCGGGTCTCGTACATCCCCGTCTCTCCTGGCTCCAGGCAGCCCAGCCCGGGTTAGCATGCAGCTAGCCGCCGCCGCCGCCGCACCGCGTCGCGTCGCCGCTTCGCTCTTCGCCTCCGTGTTTACACGGACCACATGGGACAGAACGTCCACGCCGCATTTCACTACAACTTCTCGCCCCCCTCCGCCCCCGCCCCCCCTCCCCCTCCCTTGTGTCTTTGTGCGAGCTGTTCTTGTTGCCTCGGTTTTTTTTTTTTTTGCTTCCCTCCACATTCCACATGTCCATGTCCGCCTCGGTGTGTGCCGCGGCCGCGGCCGCGGCGGCGGCCGCACCAGCGGCAGCAGCAGCAGGGCCGGGGCGCAAATCCCTGCACGTCCACAACGTGCTCGGTGTGAACACACACCGGGACACCGTGAGCATGCAGGATCTTCAACCGTGCACATGCAGTGTTGGTGGTGCAGATGCATGAAGCCCGGGTGTTTCACCCCCCCCCCCCCCCCCCCCCCCACCCCCCACCCCTTCTCCTGGAGGTTGTCAGTGTGATGAGCAGACTGCAGGGGGAAGACAAAGGGACAGGCCGGCCACACTGCGCTCCAAAGTTACTCTGCTCCAGCACCAGCCAGTGCAGTGCATTTAATGTCACATAATTGCAGCTATAAAGTAGTTCCAGACGCACAGCGTTCCCCCTCTGCTTGATGGCTCAGACTTGCAGACATCACACGCTGGTTCAGTGTGGATCGGAGATCCTGCTCAATCCTGCAGCTTCTAATGGGTCCAACATTAACTTGGAGAATACAGAGAGAACCTAAAGGCAGTAGCTTGCGGTTAACGCTCAAGGAAGTGGTGAAATACAGAATGATTAAGGATTACAGTTCAGACTGCCCATGAGAGAAAATTAATATCAATCATGATGTTGTTCTTTAGATGTTTCTTCTTGAATTGTTGCTTTGGGTTGTTTGGAAGTTGTAAACATTATTATATTATTATTATAGAACTCATCTGACAAGCTACTGTCTTCATCTCTTACCCTTTCTTGTTCAGTTAATGTCAACAGTGTTTGTTAGTGTATACATTTTCTACATGTTGAATTATGACCATTTATTCATTCATAATACTAAGGATTAACTGATGGTACTTTCTCCCTGTGGATATAGGGATACCCTCACAAACTGTCCAAAGTGCCGATATCATACCAGTATCGGTGACATTGGCTTGGTTTTATATTTGGTTTCACATCAGAAAGGAGGGATGTACACAAGGTGGTCTGTCCCACCACGGGGACATGACAAATTAAAAATCAAATGACTGCATCGGGGAGGGGCAGCACAGGAGAATGTAATCCTCCCTCCCAAAGGGCCTAATTGTAACTGCCTATTTAGTAATGCACAAGAGGCGGAGCTGATGATTTACTGTTTATTGAATGAAAATGTAAGAACATGATCACGTGAACCTCAAAGTGTGATTTAGTTTTCCAATATAGAAAAGAATTCTTGTGTTGGATCTGGGGTTAAGTTGTGGTTAAGCGGACGTTTGTTGTAGTTTCTCAGCGTACATGGTTCAGGATTTCTGTGAGTAAAACTTAAAGCTCAGCCCTTCGTAGTAGTTTTGAGTTTTTCATGTGGCCCCGTGGGAAGAGTTCTCTGCCCACCCCTGTTTCTGGACCACGCACTCCTGTCTCCTGGTTTATTATTGAGAAGACGCAGTCCATAATTTAGCCTCGTGTGGCTGGAGAACCCGTTTGACCCTCTTAAAAAAGATGCACACGCCAACCCGGGGAAGGTCTAATGATGACCGCCGATAATCTCTTCTTTCTGATGATGGATTTCCAGTCATGTTTCCACTGCATATAGAGGGGAAAAAGAATTTCATATGTGATGTTTCATCTTTTGTCTGCAGTTTCTGTGTGTGTGTGTGTGTGTGTGTGTGTGTGTGTGTGTGTGTGTGTGTGTGTGTGTGTGTGTGTGTGTGGTCATTTGTGAAAACCCTCCCCGCTTTGTGTTTCCCTGCCGAACGTGGACACGCGAGGGACGCGCGATGCCAAGGCAACCACAATATTAGCCGGCTGGAGTCTGCGGGGAACATGCGATGCGTGGTTGGTTTGTCAGACGATGCTTTTGTTGCACCGTGAGCACAGTTTCCCCTGCTTTCGCCTCATTCTGGCACATCGCGATCTCACCCGGCCGCCGCCGCCGCCGCCGCCGCTCTCCTTACATTGTTGGATCCCACCCATACTCACTCCTCAAGGGTGAGTGCTGTACTCGCTCCCGTTGCCAGCTGAGCTTTTCTTTTTTTCTTCTTCTTCTTCCTCCCTCCTTCTCTTCTCCCCTCTTTTTGTACACCACGCGCTGCGTTTTCTCCCGTTTTTATGAATTTGGAGAAAGCCGAGTGTCGAGCGTTGACAGTGTTAACGGGACAATATTTGCACAAATTTGCAGCGTGGAGTCCTTCATGTAAACCCACCCCTCTCCCCTCCCTCCCTCCCCCCCTCCCTCCCTCCCTCCCTCCGGTTACCTCAGTGGGATACAGAGGGCCTTTTTCTGTAATGAGGTGCTTAGCTGGAGCACATTGTGCTGGAGAGGTTTGTACTCCGCTGAGTTACAGGCAGGTTGTAAAATGATAACAGATGCACGGCGTTTTCTAGGTGCAGCGGGCGCTTTTTCTTTTCTCTTTTTTTTTCTCCCCTTTTTGAATGTAAGCAAAACCCCGGCAGTATGGAATACATGTGTGCATACGTGTGTGTACACACACACACACACACACACACACACACACACGGGTTGTCTAAGTACCTACAGGGTATTCGATTTTCCAGTGACTTTGCGCAGTTCACCGAGTGTACAGTTAGTTCTGAATCTTATTTTGATAACTGATTTGTGCAGGGATCTCATTACAAGACAGACAAAACACTTTTTTTCACATTTTCAAATGTGGAACTGCAGTTACGTATCTGTAACTTTCACTCCCCACAAAGTCGGCCCTTTGTCTTTCTTGCATTCTTCAGACGGGATCATTTCTTGTTTTAACCTCCATGAGGACGACTCAGTCAAAGTGAAAGGAATGAAGCATTGAGGAATCAATAATGGTTTAAATGACACGACAAGATGTGTTTTTATTTCATGTTCATCCAGGTTGATACCTGTTTTTAATCTACAACGTTATTTAGTTTGACTTACGATACCAGCTGGATCATGGTTTATGTCATTAAGCTCTTCTATCAATGCTGACTGATATAGTTTTACAGTAACCACTGGTATGTTATGTCAGTTACACCTTCACACTGCTGCAGTTAATTCTAGGATTTTCTTGTGAGGGCGGGATTCAAAGCAACACACTTGACCTGTGGAGGACTCGTTGCCGCGACGAGAAAACAACTCATTCTATCCAGAATTTGGAAAAACTTGGACTTGTGTGCTGAGAGCAATTTGCTTGAGATTTTAGTTGGAGTGAAGTGAGGAAGGATCCCGTGAGCGATTGTTGTTGAGTAAATACTTACCTGGAAAGGTGTGGAACAAAAATCCTGTTTGTAAGCTATTAACAAAGACAAATAAGGCAAGTCTGAAATATCCGGCAGGAAAACACGTTCAAATAAAGAAGTTATCGTACTTTTAAAAGACACAAGTAGTTTAGCAAACTGCTGACTTCATCAAGTAATCCAAGATATCTTGTTTTAGATGGTATTGATGAATAAAAAGTATGGATTTGTACAGTCGGTTAGTGTTTAACAGTAGCTGGTGTGTTTTTGAAGGCAAATCGACCTGATGTCCTAGTTTTGGCTTTCACAGTATTTTCAAGTTCCTTAATGCCCTGATCTCCATCTGAGGAGTTTCCCCATCTGATCCCTCTGATGTCATTCATTGCATATTTTCACACGTTACGATCGGATAACTCGGTGTGTTTGCACAGTTCATTAAGACAGAATGAAGTCCATCACATTCCACAGTGGATTCCCAGAGAGGAGGTTCGCTTGCAGTGGAAACTTTGATTTTGTCGCGCTAAATTAATTACCAGACGTCGATAAGCGGATGCATCCCGTCGGCGTTCCTCCTGAGCAGCCGCTACCCGCGCGTCGCCTCTGTTCCTCGGCGATAATAACAGTGGAGTTACTCGCTGCTGTGACCAAATCATTTCCTCTGCGTTCGCACGTTCGCAGCGAAATGCTCACAGCAGTGTGGAGAGGAGATCAGCTTTCATGCTCCCGCCTTTGGATCCTTACAGCTTTATTAATCGTTGCCTGTGGGGCTCCTCTCCCCGAACACGTCTTTAATCGTTTAGTTATCTTTCCGATAGAGTAACAATCTCCTCTTATATTTGTTTTCCTTTAAATATTCCCTCACGAAGGATCTGACGGTCACCAGGTGTTTGTGTCGGTCAAATGTGAAAAGTCCCGTCATTATTTCTTTATTCCCGTTGCCGCTGTCGTCTTGCATCCTCGTCCCTCCCCCGTGTGAGCGGGCCGGACAGACGCTAATGGATTCCTTATGAGAGGTAATTGTGTAGCTCCAACATGAAAGTAGTTGAGGCGCTGGCGTGGTGGCCGCTGCGATTACGTCTCGCTCGAAGCTCCCGGAGGGGTTTGCCGAGATCGACGGCGATAGCGGCTCACCTCACAGTCAAAGGTCACAGGTTTAACGTCCGAGAAATCGGCGTCTCTCGGGGGGGGGGGGGGGGGGGGGGGGGGCATTTCGCAGTGAGAATGAAACTCTGCAGGGGTAAACGAGCCACACAGGCTTTCTGTGAGCTGCAGGTAGTTACTGCCTCGACAGAAGATATAAGTGAGGCTGACTCAATAATCTGAGCCTAATACCTTGAATTTTGCTCCTTTCAGTCAAACCAACAGGAGATTTTAAACTTTACAAGCTTCAGTCTGTTTTGTAAAGTTAACACATTTTCACCGACGCCTCAAGCTGTACTAACAAGGTGCTGCAGATGACAGAACCAAGTGTTTTATCAGATCACGGCCACATCATTCTGCCTTAACCAGCCAGCTGACCTTTTAAATGAAAATCTCTCTTCGGAGATACATAATTGAAGTTTTGGAGGCGATCCAAGCTGATCCAGAGCTGAGGAGGAGGAGGAGGAGGAGGAGGAGGAGGAGGAGGAGGAGGAGGAGCGGCCTTCAGTGTCTCTGCGTGATACTGTTACAAAGTTCAATCGTACAAGATAGTAATTGACTACAGTTGTGTTACCTTTTTTAATTCAGTTTCTGTTTGAACCGTGAGATTACTTGTCTTAAGATTCTTTTCTTTCCCATAACTTATCACTTTTTGTGAGCTAATCACACCTGCCTGTCTTTGTCATTTAGAATTTTCTTAACATAAACCCATAGTACATTTAAACATGACGTCTCGCAGTCCAGTCTTTTGAAATGAGTACGTTCTGGGTGTTTATATCGCGATAACTATACACGTGGAATACATTGTGCAGCCCATGTAGTGAGTCCTGGTCGTCAGAGTTGCAGACGTTTATTGTTTTGAAAACCTGAGAACTTGTTTATTTTCTTTATCGTGTCAGAGTCTGCTGCTGCTGCTGCTTCTGCTTCATTTCTAGACTGAATGCACAATGACTCAGTTCACCATCTGGTGGTACAAAGTGGTATGACAAGACTAATTGGGCTGACGCGAGCTGGTTAGCTCTGATTGATTTTAGTCGATTATTTTGAACTGATTCATTGATTTGGACTAAAACGCTTTTGGATACCACTTTTTAAGAAACCAGATATTTGACTTATTGACGGTCTCTGGTTGAAAAACTGAATTTTGCAGGCCTCTTGTTATGAATCCTTCTATATGCACGCCAAAGCAGAATTTAAACAAAATTAAATTTCTTACTTTTCATAATCGATCCAGCTCGATCTGTGCAAACCGAAGTGGCTATTTATCCTGGTGACCGAGGTATCCGTTCAAGCCAGTCACAGAGTGAATTCACCATCGGTACGTCTTCCCAGGGGAAACTTCTGGAAGGTCTAACGTGATGAAATCCTGTATAGTTCTTTACCTCTGTAAACGCAGACGTGTGAGAAGTTATTGTCATGCAGGTTTTTTAACATTTGGCTGCTCTAGGCTCATTTCTCAGAAGTGCTTGAAGAGGTTCATTAATAGCATCACGATTTCTGGTTGAAATTCTCATTATGGTGAATTATGTATATGTTATTATGGTTGGCAGGAAGGTCGCCTGTGAGCTATAGAGTCACCCTGTTGCTCATTAGTATGTTTCTGTAAGTCTTAACGTGTTTCTTTCCGGTCACCTCTGTGCCTCGCCAGATTGGACTCCTGCTATTTGTGCTGTGTGACAGTTTGGGACTGTCATGGGAAAAAGCCTTGAAATTTTACTGTCGAAATTTAACCAGCCGTTTCCCCGAGTCACACCAACACTTAATAAGAGCGAATCAAAGCGAGCCTGTGGCTTCCTGAGCTGTGCCACTTTGATTCCGCCTTGATTAGGGCCGGTGCTGCCCGAACCCCCGCGCTAGGGTTATTTTCGTTAAGCAACCCGGAGCTTTTTAGTAACCATCAGTACCTCCTGTGTGGATGATTAGACTCACTTTCCATTGATTTAAACGTAGGCTTTTTAATTAGACTGATGCGAGAGTTCACTTGGACGTGTTTTATTGCCACACTAAAAGCACGGCTGGCTCATTACTGTAGCCACTCATTAAACCTGTGAGTACGTGTGTGTGTGTGTGTGTGTGTGTGTGTGCATGAGGACATGCATAAGTGGACTGACTGTAAGAAGAGCAACACATTGCACTTACCTCAAAGCCTTCGTCCCCGTGAGAAGCTACACAAAAGCTGCACGTTTGCGTGGTTTATTGCAGGGGTGTCAAACATGAGGCCCGTGGGCCAAAACCGGCCGGCAACAGTCCCCTATCCGACAAGCAAATTGTGAAAAATTTCAAAGAGAACATTGTTTTTTTTTTTAAAAACAAATTTCTTAAGCAACATAATGCTGAGACCCGAGCTGAGATATCGGTGGTGCTGCCATGATAGATAGCTATCAAACTAGCCTCAGACGCCACGCTGTCAGCGGGAGTTTGTGAAAACAGGCATAATGCAACAGCATGTAGGAGAAGTTTTTGGGACATGTTACTGTATTTTGCGCTAGAATTTCTCATTCATACAGTGTTTTTTGTTATGATGATAGTATAATATATGGTTTTGTGTACTCTATGCCACAACAACAAAAAAAATATATAAAGTTTAAATTAAGGTTCTTCTGGCACTATTTTGCCGGTCCGGCCCACTCAAGATAAAATTGGGCTTTTTGTGGCCCCTGAACCGAAATGTTCTTGACACTCCCGGGTTAATGTGAGCAGTTGAAGGGAGTGATCGGGTGCGAGAGGATGGGCCCGGCGCACAGAGCGATGGAGATCCGGAGGACCGTCACCTGACTCTGCAGTTCCTCCTTTCACTGCGTGTTGTTTTGCATGACACAGACATAATGTGAGCGCTCCAATACGACGAGAAAACAGCTGATGAATACACCCGGGCACTGTTTCTGCTGGTGGAGACCAAATTAGAGATAAAAGAAGGCGATGACGGTGCAGTTGTTTATTTTTTTAATCATTGTGGTTAATGGGAACACAGTTAAGATATATTATTTAGCCACTTAATAAGCTTTTCTTTTGCCCATTTGCTGATTTTCCTCTCGTTTGTCCTCCGTGGCTTCTTTGGTTGAGTTAAGAGTAAAGGCAGGATACTCCCTAGACACGTCCTCGATCCATCAAACTGCTCACCCAGACAGGAAAATAAACAGTCACGCACCTTACAGCCAATTTATTGTCTCCAGTTCACCTCGTATGTCACCTAATTCGGACGTCAACCAGAGCAGCTTCTTGTTATTTCCAGCTTTCTCGCTAACATCTTTAACTAATAGCTGCTAATTTGCTCCGTATTGTTTTTCTGAGTTTGTTTATTTTCACTTTTTAACAAGCTCTTGTCTCCATGGGGACTGAGGTTTCCTTCACACGTTGTTTATATTCCCCCCGAACTTTCAAACACCTAAAAAGAAAGAAAGAAAGAAAGAAAGAAAGAAAGATGACATAACTGCCATGGTATGGTAATAATGCTGATCAGCGTGGTGTCGACTGACTTCTGAGGAGGAAACTCTGCAAGCTTCTGTCTGCTTTCTCCCCGCTCAACTCTTTCTGTGTCTGTCTTCGGAGGCCCACTGTAAGGGGCTCTCCTCTCAACCCTCCTTTTTCTTCTTTTTCTTTTCCACCGTCCATTCCTTATTTTCACTTTCCCCGATGCGATGCTACTCCCTCACAGAGGCTAGAGAGAGAGAGAGAGAGAGAGAGAGAGCGAGAGAGGGAGAGAGAGAGACAAGCCCACCGAGGGGGATTGGTTGCAGCTCAACAGGCCCCCCGCGTTAGGCTCCGCCCACCCCGTCCTGTCCTCGCAGCAATTAGTAACACCCCCCCCCCGCACACACACACACACACACACGCAAGCATGCATGCCTGGCTGCAGCATGCAGGCACACACATGCTGGAAGCATGGCGAAAGCCAATATCTTTTATTACTATTGACGTGAATATTTCATGCCTCGCTGTCTTTTTCTCTCGTGCTTCGTCTTTTCTTTTCTTTTCTTTTCTTTTTTTGTGACACGTGGACAGACACACACACACACACACACACACACTATGGATCCAGTGTAAATTCAGAACAGCAGGCCGGTGCCAGCTCAGAGCGCTCTCTCTCTCTCTCTCTCTCTCTCTCTCTCTCTCTCTCTCTCTCTCTCTCTCTCTCTCTCTCTCTTGCTGACGTTCCATAGAGTCAGTCGTGTTTTTTTTTTTTTTTAAATCTTCACTTTGAATATTTCAAGCAATAAAAAGCTATAAACCGGCTCTGCTAACAGCATTTATAGTATCATCTCGAACTGTTGACAAGCTCCATTTGACAAGTTTATGGATTTATAAAGCCTTTTAAATTCAGGTCCCTGTAGTAATACAAATATTCTGCGAGTCCTCAGATGTACTCCGTGTATTCTCTGTAAATCCATTAAAGCGGGAGGCAGCCCCACTTAGGCTCCGCGTCTCATTTTTTCAGACTTTTATGGATTTCATTTGAGGAAGTAACTTGATCCTGCTACTGCGACATGATTTTCTCGCTGACGCCCGGACACTGACTTGGCTGTCAAACATGTGGCCCGTTGACACCAGACACGACGGAGTGAGTCGATGTGGGACATTTTAATTTGAAAATGAGCAGATTTACAGTGGCAATGCAGGGAATTCAGCACGTGTGCTTTTTTTAGTGTCTCGTCCTCCCAGTCGCTCATGTCGCCTGATTTTCAGCTTTAATTTAGTTTTCTTAACAAACGTCCACAAATCTCTAATATGATTTCATACGCCCACATGTCACCAATAGCAGACTAATGAACCATGACAAGCAGACATTCGTACATTTCCACACATCCCTGATGAAATGAAAACAGTAGAGATTGGAGGAATCCGATTTTTTCCTCCTGATATGGTATTGATTCGTTCAGTCAGGCTCTCCTTGAAATGTCTTCAGGCAGAAATGGAAAAAAAAATATTGAATGGAATCCCCTCATTTTAAATTGTGCGTCGCATTATTTTCCTTGCCTTTATTTAGATTCTGAAAGCCTTTTTTTTTTCCCTTTCTTTCTTTTCTTTACAGGATAGCTTTAATTCAACACAGCTTTTCTTTCCTGTTTTTGTTTTTGTTTCTGGATCGGGTCTTAAACGGGATTCCTGGTAGCCGTAAAGTCTTAATTTGCCTTAAAAAGCGTCTCCGTCTTCTCCTTCTTACAGTCTCATTTCCTTCTGTTGTCATTTGCTGCCCTTCCCATCTTCTGCTGCCAGCGTTCAGCGCCTGTTTCTCTCTCTCTCTCTCTCTCTCTCTCTCTCTCTCTCTCTCTCTCTCTCTCTCTCTCTCTCTGTCTCTGTCTCTCTCTCTCTGTCTCTGTTTTTGTCTCTCTCTCTCTGTCTCTCGCGTTTGTCGCCCTGCATCGTTTTCCCTCCCCCGGCTACTTCACAGCCCGTTCACACACTCCTGTGTGTGTGTGTGTGTGTGTGTGTGTGTGTGTGTGTGTGTGTGTTTTGCTTCAGCCCACACATTGAGGTTCTTTCAAATATTACACAACTATTTGCCCTGAGCTCCAGTATAATGCCGTCTGGGTATTTATAGTATTAATGTAGCATTTGTACACATCAGGGGTTATTTCATAAATGTCTGTTTTCTAGTTCACTGATTTATTTTAAAAACATGAAAATCTTGTTGAATAGTCATCTGCTGCCGGGATGATCCCAAACAATGGAAGTAATTTCACGAATAATAAGCCTGCAAATTAAAAACTCTTATCCCAGATTTACAAAAAGTGTGTTCCAGTGTTTCCAAGGGCATAATCATGTGAAAACCTTTTTTTTGTTTTTTATTACTTTTAAGCGAATAAATAAAACATCTTTTAAAGGAAGCTTTTCGAAAGTAATGGAAGTTGAGAGTATTTTACTATTCAGACAGAATCAAAACACACACATAGATTTTATAGTTGTTTTTTTCTTAAGCCATTTAGACCAATTCGCAAAGCTTGAGGCCTCCGACACACACACACACACACACACACACACACACACACACACACACACACACACACACTGCAAAGAGACTACAAGAGTCACGCAGTGAAACTTGTGCTGCTCGGTAATTAGAGCGCTCACTGAGATCCTGTCGTTCTTTGTTGCTGTGTGTGTCGTTGTCAGTCTTGTGACTCGAAGCCCGTCGGACGGAAATGATCCGTCATCGTTCCTAATTATTTACTACTTGCAGCTGGGAGTCCCATCTGCTTTCAGCCGCGCAAACAACAACAAAAACTCCCAAAAGAATCTGCGGGAACTTGAGGATTTCTGTGTTTTCTTACACACATGCAGCCCTCTTCAGGTGAAAAACACCGGCCCCGCTCCGACTGGATCCGACCGTAAATCTCTCAGACGACGGTATCGATAGGATCTTTGGCAGGAACAGCTGCGTTGCTGGTTTGACTCTCTGGCCACAGGACAGCGACGTATTTGGGCGGGGAGGGGATAAAGGTGAGGACTCGGTTCAGGCAGTTTAACACGGGGCAGCATTTTCTTCTTTGATTTGAAACAGAAAAGTGCAGCTGATATGTCACTTTAACGTATTCTCTGTCTGCTTGACCAAATTGAGATTTCACACGACCATGTGAATGTCCATGTACTCGCCATTGTTAATGTTTATAGCATATTGTTGTCTGCGCGCATGCGTGTGTGGTTTCACTATACAAACAGACAACAGCACCCACTAGTGGCCCAAAATGAAAACTACATCGGTTTCTGCCATTTCCATGTAAATGGACCTGGTCTTCAAATCTGTGGGGGAAAAACCTTTCGGGGAACTCCTGTAATCAATACTGCAGGGCTCCTTTACCTCCAACAATCTATATAATCCTCTCACAATAATAATATTTTTCTGTAGTACCACTTCGGTGGGAGTTTTTAACCCCTCATTCTCATTTTTATCAAAGAGAACTCTGTGTTGTGACGTTACCGAGCTTTAGCCGCCTGTTTGATGGGAGCGTCTGTAATTTTCCTTATATTTGGAATCACTATTAAGCGATCGATGTCTGCATTTCCTTAATAATAGCTCACGGTCTGGCTTATAATGCTTTTAATGTGCATTGGAAGGAGAAGAAATGACTCTCCACCTTAACCCACGCCTGACGGTGTGTCTCCGGGCTAGAAAAGAAGAGAGGAATTTAACATAACAGCTTCATCAAAGCTTCAAACTCAAGACGACTCCCAACGCTCGGCCTGTTGTGCAAGTCTGTCCTTGACTTGTATCGGACTGAATTTGTAATATTCTCCTTTTGAAGTGCCGGAATCAGACTTATTTGATAGAAAATTAGGTCAAAACGGGCTGTTTTCACACCTGAGCGGCGCAGATGGCTCCATCACTTTCACTCGGCCACCATCTGTCCCGTTGTTTACGCGGCTCATTCTCTGTGTTTTAGCAGCTTTGGACAGAAGAATGAATGTATTGTGCAGTCTGGCCCTCTTTCTTCAAAGTCGAAGCCGTCAGATGGCCGTCGATGACACGCCGCGTATTTCCCAGCGTATCGTACCGAGAGCGCGCGCGCGTGTGATTTTGAGCGTGCGTGAGTTGTCCGCCGTGTACGGCCGAAAGCTGACACAGCTGCACCACGTTAACCGCACAATTTCTCCACACTGTCTATAGTTTCACTGACTGGTTTTCCTCCAGTCCCGCCACTTCCCCTCCGCCGCTGCTCTTTCTCCCCGCTCACATTCCCCCCCCCCCCGCCTCCTGTTTTGCAGATTCACTTCCTGAGCGTGTGCGTTCTGTGTTTCGGCCTCGTTTTGCTCTCCCGGTCAGCCTGTTTGTCTCGAGTGTGCCGGGAACGCTGGATCCCTCTTTATTGTTGTTGTTGTTGTTGTTGTTGGTGGAGGCCGTCTCCCTGAGCCGCCTGAGGTGGAGCTGATGATCACCGCAGCTTCACAGAGCTGATGGATGGCACGTCGGTGGGTGGCGCCGTGGAAAGGAGCGCAGTGAAACACCAAATGTCACATGCTTTGTAAGTCTTTGTCGTTATTGGCAGGGGCTGCTTGTTTTGTTGTCAGTAAATATTTTTGGTTTTTGGGGATGAAAAAAAAACAACCAACAAAAGGCCTCTTTTCTTTCTTTCTTTCTTTCTTTCTTTTTTTTTAATATAATTGTGTTTCCATCCCAAATTCTTGTAGACGTGAGAGCTGAATGTGGCGAAAACAAAATGATACGTCGTCATGGGGCCCGAGGGGGAAAGGGATTTTTATAACACATGGCAATTCAAACCTCAGCTTTTAAACCTTCTGCTTAAAAGTCATAGACCCTTATAGTCCAGTGTTTCAACGAATGAGCCAAAATGTCTGTGGAGAACATGCTGATGACAGTCGAGACTGAACAAGGTCAAAATATTCCCCAGATTCTTCTGGACTCCCTGATTTTATCTTCCTGTGACTTGCCACAGCGTGGTGGGCCGAGCTGTACCGAACAGACTGGCTGTCACAGTGATGTGCGACGGAGGAAAAATAAATAACCCGAACGGACGGGATTCTTATCATGTGGAGCGCCTTGTTGAGTCTGAATCGGCAGCATGAGTTCTTTTTCTCTCTTTTTTTTTTTTGAACACACTTTTGAAATGTTACGTCAGCAAGAGACCGAACTAAAACCATGAATTATGTTGTTTTTATGTATTTATACACGGTAGTAAACACTCCCTTTCTCTGATTTCTCACAGATGAAATCAGAAGCCATTCGTGTTTCAGTCTTAATTCATAATATCACAAAACGTCGAAGGACCAGATGGTTTTCCAGAGACTTGAAGCATCGTTGGTGTCGATCGTTCCCCCACTAATGATGTGAGAAACCATATTAACACACGAAATACTCTTGCCTTTGTCCATGTACGCCCATTAATCTCATTTATTTATTCTAAAAGGAAAAAAAACTTCTGTACTTCTGAATGTGATTTCTGTAGACAACTGAAGACAACAAAAGAGTGAATAAAATATATATATATATATATATATATATATATATATAAAATGAATAATAGACCTGCAATCTTCCAAATGAGAGACCAACCGAGCCAAAGCTGCTCTGTTATCTATTTATATTTCATTTCTGAGGTGCATATGTCAGATCCAATTACTATTTGATTACAACAGTTGGTCATGTAAACACTGCTTTGGAACTTTGAATTGGCTTCCAGTTTAACACCGTTTGAAGCCTGTAAGGATCCACACTGACTGAACAATGACCGGAGCACAGTTTGAAGTGTATGAGAACGAAAACAACCAAGTGTGTGTGTGTGTGTGTGTGTGTGTGTGTGTGTGTGTGTCTGTGTTTTCTGTGTTGTGGCCAAAGTTGTGGAGTAATTTGAGCGGTCAAGTTAGGTCAAGTTAGTTCACCCCACTTTTCGCTGGAAACCAGAGCGAACACCAAGTCCTGGAAGCCAGCGGGGAGCAGAGCCGCCTGGCAGAGCATCACCTGGAGGGATTAACACATTTCTGAGAGGATGACCACTTTACGTCGCCACTTCACTCCACAAATGGCTCTTTATTCACTGAAAGATGGACACACTTTGATTTAGAATAGACATATTATCGCTTCAGCTCCGACAGGATTTCATCGTGTCAGTTTTCTACCCCCATAATGCGCCATAAATTGTGCAAAGATCCTCCTAAGGAAACCCAGTGACACTCGGTTTGGGTTAGTTAAGGGGCTTTTAGCCCCCATCATCCTCGCTGAGAGGCCCCTCTGCTGGCGGGGGGCCAGGGTCGGCTGGGAGGTGAGGTATTTTCATTCACTTTAGACGGGACAGGAAATTACTTTCGCCACAGTGAGACGCACAATGGAAGCAAGTTTTGTGACACCACAAGATATAGCATGAGACAAAGGACTCTAAATGTTGACAATAGTAACTTCAGTGTTTTAGGAATATGTCTAATCCCTGCTCGCTGCCACCCTTCAGTCGTAAAACACTGCCCAGTTGTCTTCCCAACACGTGTATCTGTCAGTCGGATGGAAAGTACACACAGTCTACGAGGGTCGGCAGGCTTCGAGCTCCTTGGTCCACCACCACGCTGCGTTTGGGATTTAACTGCAGACTAATATGCACAAACATTGATGGTGGAAATGGAGTGGGACAACATGGCGGCGTAGTGGTGAGCACACTGGCCGCGGCCTTTCCGTGCAGTTTGCATGTTACTTCTGGGTTATTTGGTCACTTTTTTTTTTTTTTACAAAGACATTAGTTTCAAGGAACTTCCAGGAACCTGCAACCATTAAGAGCAGAAGAGGTGCTTTTTCTCCCTCTTTCCACCAAATCAAATTAGTTTGTAGCTGTAATATTTAACCTTTAAAATGAGGATAACATGTTGGATGTTTCATGGATGTCATTTACAACATTGGAAATGTGTTTTTGTAGTGGTTTTAGTGGTTTCATCCTTCTTTTTTTTTTTTAAGTACATTTTTAGTTGTTTTAGCTGTGTGACCACTTTTTCACAGTTTTCACAACTTTATTTGTATTTTTCTTTATTACCTTTTCAAGTGATTTACTCCATGTAGCTATTTTAGCACTTTTACTCATTTGAACTACTTTTTGTGGTTAGTTTTTTCACCCAGTTGATTTAGCTATTTATTCTTTTTTTGGTTGTTTTGGCCATTTTAACTCTTTAAATCTATCTGTTCTTCCTTTTCCGGTAGTGATTTGAGACATTTTATCTTTTTTTTGGGGCATTTTGGCTTTTTCAAACTATTTTGTTGTGATTGCAATTTTAGTCATATTAGCTGCTCTGTTTTCTTTCTTTTATTCTTATCCACAAGAGAAAAAAAATAGTGCACTGTGCAGATAGAATAAGAATAAGAGACATTTTTGTACATTGCATATTCTGACGAGCTCCAGAGCTGCAGAGCTGCAGAGCTGCAGGTCGCAGGCGCCTGGTCTTGTGTGTTGTTTTTCTCACTCAAATCTAATGTGCTATACATTATAGATTTATATATCACCAGCTTTACATTTAAAATCCAAGCATGATTGATAAATACCACTTTCAATGAGTTAGTATTCAAACTTAAAGCAGTTAATTTCTGTGCAATTTCTAAGAAAATTGAATAAAAAAGGAAGCAAAATGGCAATAACTTGATTCAAAATGAATATATTTAGTTGAAATGCCTCTCTTTATAAATGTATTTTATCTTAGAGAATTTAGTCTGACTGTACTTGTGTCAGTATTGTGACATTGTGGATGTTTTCTGCAGAGAGACGTTGGAATTAATCTTTTAAGTCATCACACCATTAACCTTTTAACGTGTGCAGATGAGCCGATCGTATTTCACCCTTCAGGTGATGCTTTGGCTTCACTTCTTCTACGTAAAAAAAGGGAATGAAATGGTTATTCATTAAGAAACTTAATGAAGTCTCACTTCGACAGCCCACAGGATGTTGAAGCAAGCCGCGAGGTCAGACGTGTTAGTCATCGTTTTACATCATAAGAGTGTATTTATTTGCCGCGAGTCAAGGATGAAGGCCGCATTATTCAGGGCAAGGCTATGTTATCCTGTGTTTTACCAAACAGAGGTGGCAGACTTGGGAAATGCTTCAGCATGTGTGTTCCGTGTGTACGTGCACGGCGCTGATGGTTGAAATGGGTTGTACTGTTAACGTGGAGCCGCGGTGAGAAATGAAACAAACAGACATATTTAAAGTTGAACATTTGAAGGGCTCAGACCTCACTCAGCCTCTTGTTTCACTTCGATCCCTAATGGCCCCCCTAATGGCAGCTTCGGCTGGATTACATAACACCGTCATTCCTCAAATACCTTGTAACTTAGCCGAAGTTCCTTCGGCGCAGCGGTCTTTAAAATCAGATTGAGGTGATGCCTCGATCGCTCTGGTGAACAACCTTGCAAATGAATTTGTGTTCTCTGGTGAAAGTTAGTTGTGGTCTGCGGCTACACGCGCACAAATTACAGACTATTCTCTGACTTTCTCAGTCATCATCATCATCATCATCATCATCAGCCTGACCCCGTGACATTCTGGCTTGTTGTCGCCGAGCATTGTTTGCATATTCACACTTTTTTTTTTTTTTTTTTTTTTAACGGGGGCATGATACGATAAGCAGCCCTCAGCTAAAAGGTCAACAATGAAGCCATCCAGCAAGAGAAAGTATGTGTCATACAGCCAGATCTTATTTACATTGGTCCGTCCACATGCCACTGCGGACGCTCTCTGAATATCCCTAGGTGGTGTGAGCAATTAACACAGGGACTCACATGAGTGGCTCTGGTCCAACGCACTTATCAGGAGCTGGGGGAGGCATGCAGGCGTCTGCCCGGCCAAAGGAAGCCGAGGCCTTCCAAGCAGTATGAAGTCGCACTGCATATTTTATCTTCCAAATGGTATCTTCAAATAAGGACGACGAATCAATCAGTCTGGGGAAAGGTCTCCTCGCGGGACGCAACCGTTTGGATGTCTTGACCTGATTCAGGAAACAGTCGTTCGATCGTTTTTGTCTGAAGGAAACATCATGAAGGTATCAAGCTTTTTCAGTCATTTTGTTAAACATCTGAACGTATGTGGAGTGGCATTGACTCTTGGTAGAGCGAGTCGTCTGTCAATTGGAAGGTTGCACGTTCGATCTCCATCTGTATTCATGTCGAAGTGTGTTTGAGCCAGACTCCAGATTGCTTCCTACGTATTGAGTGCCTTGCAGGGCGTTGGTGTGAATCTGCAATGGAAAAGTGCAATATAAGTCAAATCTATTTACCTTTTCACCATTATCTATATGCAAATTCTCTGTCCAGCCTGTGGTGTCATTTCAAATCACCCGACTCACCATTTCTCACTTGATTTGTTATCTTGTATTTCATTTTTAAGGATGTCACATGATGCAGAGCTCATATCTTCATTAATGACTGCAAGCTGGTAAATCTGCTGTACATTAAATAACGCAATGTTTTTCCACAGTGAAGCATGAGATCTAAACAGGTCTTCTGTTAATGTGGCTAAACTACTCTGCTCTCTCGTGATATTAGGGCTGGGCCAAAAAATTTATCGATTAATTGAATTTGTAACTAAAAAAGATTTTAGTTTTTTTCTGCAGGCAGGTTTTTTTGGGGCATTTCTCATTTACTTTTTATTTTGAGATTGTATATATGCATTTGAACTCTGAGGACAGTCACAGCAATAAAGTTGCACTTTTGACAATGTACAGTATCTGCTGTCTGCAGGCCTTTTTAAGTGCATTGAGAAAAAAAAAATAGATTATCGAATCAAAACTTGAGTTTTTCTTTAAAAAATCTTTGATTTTTTTTTTTAAATGCCAAATACCCCAGTCCGACTTGATATATGCATTTAGTCGAGCTGCTCGATATGTCACAGATATATTGTTATTGTTGGATCACGATAACCTGAAAAAACTATGATATATTGTTTCCATGCACTGTGCATTCATGTTCTGCAAAATCAGATGATGGAAGAATTTAACAGAAATGAATGAATGAACTTAATTGCAATAAATTGCAGCTTGTCGGACTAACTAATTCAATCTTGATTGATTGACTGCCAATTATTTATTTTATACTTGTTTACCAAAAGGCAGAAGTCCAATAATCAAGGAAGAGCGATCAAAAACAACTAAGTCAACAAATGGAAAACCTTTAAAAAAAAAAAAAGGATTTATATTGATCACAAATAATATCGTTATCGCAATTCTAGATACATTTATCACGTGTTTATCTGTTATCATGCAGCCCTTGAGTTCAGAGCATATTATCAAGTTGCTTTTATATTGATGAGGCCTTTGTACCGTTCAAAGGAAAATGTTTTCATGATTCATTAGGACTCATGTTTACTTCAGATACTAAACAGGCTTTGGACGTATTGAAACACGAATATAGGAACAGATTCTCTGCTTTCCCACTGAAACCATCAGCCGTCAGCGTCTCCATAATTCACCAGCAAGAAAACAGGATTAGTGCACGTTTTCACACCTGTTTTTAACATCTGCTGCCGGGAGATGCAACGCGCCAACATCTTTATTGTTTTGACTTTGGGGGACTGATATGATGGGAGATGATGCTGAGAAGAATTTCCGTCAAACACAAACGTTCGTGTTTAAATTCAACACCAACTGTTGCAGAGTTTAGAATAAAATGTGTCGTTCTTTTTAAAAGCTGTTGCTAAAGTCTCACTAAGAGGTTTTACTTGTACTGATGTGTGGATGATGACGCCACATGTTGCTAAAATGTCACCGCTGGATCCCGAACCAGGTCGTCTCTCCTGGCACTCCATGGAAAACTGAAGATTTATTTGTATTTGAAGAGCTGTGGGGAAACATCTGTTTATTTTTGGTCTGTTAAATATAAATTTTAGGCTTTCTTTGAGATCTGATCTTTTTTTTTTTTCAGAATGATGACAATTAAAATAAAAACACTCGAAACGAAGTTGACAAAATAACACACTTTTCAAATGACTTTGGGGAAACGCTGATTAAATTTGCAAAAAATAGGCTAAATCGAAATTGTGTCTCGGCCTTATGTTGACACCGTGCAGCTTTACTCGAGTGCACGCAATCTGTCGCCGACTCTCGCTGTATATTCATGCAAATATGTGCACGTACACGTAGCCGTCTGAAAGAGGAGAGCGGGGGGGGCTTTGTGTTCCGAGGATGTATGGGTGGTTACACAGAGAGGGGGTAAAAAACAAACAAACTACAGCCACAACAAGACTGAACAAAGGTAATGATTGGTAGTCCTCCAGCCGCCCTCCAGCTCTTTTTTTCCTCGCTGCTCGCCATATGCCATCGGTTGCTGGCCGTTTCCGCATCCTGCAGTTCAGTGTGGTTGTATTGATTTGTCGTTGGACCTCACGCCCGGCTGAGTGACACGCAGTCCTCGGCTTCTTTGTTCCATGCACAAACACATGGATTTTTAAAAGATATACCAACGCACAAAGATCGATTGAGTCACGTGTTTTTAACAGGAGAAAATGACTGAAAGCGATCCTCTCTGTCTCTCTCTCTCTCTCTCTCTCTCTCTCTCTCTCTCTGCACTCGGCCTTGATCCCTCCCTCTTCCCACTTGTTTACACGAGCGCTGGTCACCGCGGAGTCGACGCTGTCACTCACAATCACATTGCACTTTCACATGTGGTGATTTCGACAGCCGGTTTGGTGAAAACAGTCGCGGTGTTTGACAGACGCGCTTTATACTTTCACCAGAGACTCAATTCACAAATCCTATTATGACAACTGCTCGCAGTCCTGATGATGTGCTTGTGATCTAATAGTTAAGCACACAAACGCTGCCGTTGCTGCGCGACTTTCAGGGTGTGTCATTGTCTGCAATGGCGTCCCCCCCCCCCCCCCCCCCCCCCTTCTTTTGTTCCTTCGTTCTTTTTTTTCCCCTTCTCCACACTCCTCTCTTCGCTTTCAAGTCTGCCAGAAATGTCAAGGAAAATAATCCATAAAAGCAGTGGCAGATAGCAGAGCTTCTTTATAAAAGACAGCGGCGGCATTTTCAGGAGAAGGAAATGCCACAAGAAGATTAAATGAAACTCAGCGAATCTTTAAAATATGTTAAAGGCGCGGTTTAGAGATGCAAGGAGGATTTCGCTAGAAATCACAGATATAATCTGATTTAGTTTTACCCTTTTAGAATTTAAAAAGCATGTCTGATCACTGAAGAAAATAATATGAAACACTATCTCCAGTGTGTACTCCTCGGAGATGATAATCATCAGAGTTACGATCCTTTTCTCCAGGAGCTATAAGAACAAAAACATGCACATAATCATAATGAGGCCTTGTTTACGCGACAACATTTTGAACGTCTTTTGTCTGTCCATACGAATGTCCATGTACTAACCATTGTTAACGTGTATAGCGTATTGTTCTCTGCGAGTGTTTGTGTGTGTGTGTGTGTGTGTGTGTGTGTGTGTGTGCTTTCATTACAAAAACAACCAACAGCGCCCACTAGTGGCCCTACATGCTAACTACATAGTTTTCAGTGTTTCTGTGTGTTTTCAAAACGCTGACGTGTAAACGTGAAACCTCTCTGTACCCAAACTTGAAAAACGATGTGTTTTCACTTGAAACGTTGTTGTGTAAACGGGACCGTAACTTAAAGGTGCTCTTACTGGTATATTAACACAGCTTAAGACTCCACATAAGAAGCAATAACCATATCCCCCATTAATGTACAAAAGTATTTCATTTGAGAAAGATGCCAAAAAGGAAAGAACTAGCATCCCCATATAAATTGTCAGCAGATGATCATGGAATCATCAGACAGACAGACATGCATGTGAGGTTGTCTTGGATACAGCATCCTGGTAGACCTCTGCTTTATTTTCTTTCTTTCCTTCCTCTTTAACTCTTACTTTCTTACTGTTTTTTATTACTGTTTTTCTTCTAAATATAGTGGCGGCATGGCGGTCGTCTCCAAATCGGAAGGTTGCAGGTTCGATTTCCATCTCTGCCTGCCTACATGCCGAAGTGTCCTTGGGCAAGACACTGAACCCCAAACTGCTCATTCTGGAGCAACAGCGCCTTGCACGGCTGCAGCCTCCAATGGTGTGTGAATGTGTGTGTGAATGGGTGAATGTGATGAATCACGTGAGGTGCTTTGGGGCTGCTCTCAGCAGAAAGGCACGATAGAAGTGAAGTCCATTTACCACTTAAAATCCTTGTCCCTGCTTCTATCTAGACGCTTATTTCTTTGTAAAACCTTCACGTTTTAAAATAACACAAATCCCCCCCCCCCCCCCCCCCCCCGCACTGCACCATAAATACAAGTAAAAATTGGTTTCCTTAAAATGTAAGAATTGTCAAAAGTAACTTGTCCACAGAGCACCAGAAGTCACAGGCCAGAGGAGAAAGGTGTGCTCTGTACAAATCTTTGAAGGGCCGCGTCATACTGATGATGCATTGTTGTAGCCAACTTAACTAGTAAAACAAAACAAAATATGAAAACCTTGAGTAACCTGAATGACTATTAGCAAAATGAAGTCTTGCTTGGTGCAGCAACACAAACAAGAACCAGCTCACTCGGTTCGGGTGGATCCACTCCTGCTGAGATGCTTTTAGCAGCCGGCCCATGATGCTCCTCCCCGCCCGCCTGACGGCACCAATAGAAAGAAGCCAAACAAACAGGAGGCAAGTCAAGCAGCTGGTTCAGCTATTCATGCATATGAGTTTCTTGCTGGACTTGCATTCTTCTTATCTGTCTGTTTAATTTTTCATAAACATACCAAAGTTTATTGATCGCACCGGAAAATGTCATGCCAGTTCAAGAACAACGACAGAATAATGAATCATATTTTGGTTTCGACATATAAAGCTGTCATTTGAATCACATTTCAACAATACTCAATGATATGCTTTTCATGTCGTGTTGCACAAGGTATTACATCCATGACACTACGTCTTCTTCGTTAGCTTTGGCTGCATGCGTGGACAGCCAGGGTCCAATAATACAAGCGCCTAATGAATATGGGCTCATAAGAGAAGCTGCACGCCAACAATTGTGTCGGATTATTTGCTACCGGGAGATGTCAGATTGTCAGTGTGTTCACTTTCTCCTTTGAATGAGCCTCTTGTCACTTTTACACAAACCATGACGGCAGCATTATCGGATCGCTTTCCACGCCTCTCTGCTTGAATTGAACTGAATCGGATGCTGTCAGATGAATATAAAAGCTTCCCCAGCACAGGGCGAGACATGCGGAGGAGCAAAATGCTAATTTATCAAGATAGCGACATGATGAATGGGCCGCTTTTGAGTTGTTTAGAAAGATTTAAAAAAAAAAAAACGGATTCCAACAGTCAAAGTAAACATCTGACCAACCATCTTTCTTGCGCTGTTCTTTGTCCTTGTGTTTGGGCTACTTGCCAATTCTGATTACAGTCATATTGCACATGCTGATGTTGTGATCTATTGTGCAGCCCTGCCACTCATCCATTTCTCTTAGCACTGCTAAAAAAAAAAACGCCTTACGATTGGATCACCAGGTGGCACAAGCCTGGTGGGTAATTTGCACTCGGCTTTTACTCCTGTCGCTGTTGTCTAGCCGCAGACATTTGCACACGGCTGTTCTTTCTCCTCTTCATCCGGACGGCCAGTGGCTGAGCTGATCGACTGCTCTGCCGAGAGCTCGATGTCGAGCTTCAAGCCTATGGTGTAATTGTGTCTGCGCTCCTTTACGAGGAGCCACACACAGTGTTGGACCTCATATCGGATGCTGGTATGGGTAGCGGAACCTCCCTGCTTGTCATTCATGAATCTTGCGTGGATACATGAATGGATTGCTTCGCACAGCACTTCACTGGAAGGAGTCATCCGGAGCTCGTGCGCAGGCAGCACAAACGGATGAAGAAATACATTAGTGGTTTAGCTGTTGAGTAGTGAGGGTCTCTGTAGCCCAGTGGTGAAATAAGTTAAAAGTCCATTAGTTGTGCAGCCTGTAGGACAGAAAACCTCATGCTTACAGGCCCGCAGGACACAGCTATGAGCTTTTTGATCTGTTTGCTCAGTATTTGCACGACCTCATTCATTCATTTCCCGCAGTAGCGCAACATGTGAGCAGTTTGATACGGCCTGAGTTAGTTATCAAACCGGCCCAAGCAGGAGTCATGTTGCTCAGCAGCTTTCTCTGCAGGGCCCCGTCACACACAGGACATGTGTGAGTAAACACACACACACACACACACACACACAGAGTCAGTGATGTCCCGCTGTTTGCAATCTGGAACGGTTCTAATCTGAGCGCTGCATCAAGAGAAACAAACGTCTCCTAAGTGTCCTTGACGTGAGCCCTCAGCAGCTCACCCGCACACGTACACCTTTCAACTTCTCTTTCATCTCGACGGTACCGGTTCTGGCTTTACCTCTTCCTGTCATTCCTTCAGCTTTGGAGTCGGTAGTGTTGCTCTTTATTTGAACTGCGTTTGAAGTTTTTATTTATTTTGATCAACTTTCAGAGTTAGTGTTTAAGGAAGCTGTTAACAACCTGATTTGTTCAACGGTGGAAAACAGGTGAATGGTTATCCAATAACCCAGCATGCTCTTGTTTCTTGTCCTTTGCACCTGGAGAGCTGGTCAAGGCTTTGTAATGCTGAAGAGCTGCATTGTGTGCGACCTCTTGTTCTTGTTTGCCTTGTTTCGCTGATGTTATGCCGGAGGTGACGGAGTTCAAAGTATTGACCGAAATCTTCACCTTTGTCTTGGTAAACTCGTCATTTAGTTATACAATCCTCGGTCTGTTTGAAGCCCAACTGACAAACACATTTCTAGAGCGTTCTCTTTGTTTCTTAATGTTCCCTTTTAAAGAGTTTGCTGTGTGGTTAATATTTGGCTTGGTTCATGGTATACTTGTCTTTAAATGTGTCCCCCTGTTTACTTGACTAAAGAAGTTCAACCACAATTTCTACTTTTACTATTTTCAAACAGTTTCTTGACAAACACATTGATGTGTGTTGTGCTGTCTGTGGAAGTCATGATGAAAAGCTTCAGGAAATGAATAAAGGGGAAAATGATCATTATTTAGTACAAAAGTCATGAAAAGCATAATAATTTATCTACCGGGGGCTGTAAGAAAAGATGATATCACAATGTTCTTTTTGGCAATATTGCCAACCATTTCCTAGGAAACATTTGAGTTTTAGATGCAAGTTTTTTCTGTAAAGATTGAAATTAACAGAGAGAATTCAAAAGAATAATCAGCCACAGGTTGATTGTTAGTTCAGGGAGAAAACTCAATAATACAGCACCAGTCTTAAATGGGTTTCCATCGGCCATCCATTTTAATAAACATCTCCTTTATCCACCTTACGGTGTCATGATGGAATCAATCCCCCATTAGCCTCAAATGTATGTTTTTGGAAGTGTGAGAGGAAACCAGAGTCCCTGAAAGGAAACCCACATACAGGGAGTACATGCAAACTCCCTTGAACAATATATCCAATAAGGATATTTAGCCAGTGGCAGCCGAGCGTTTATAAAAGCAGACTTGAGTTTGGAAGTTTGCAGGTTAAAATCCCCGAGCTGACCAGTTACTGATTTGGGGTCTGTTGACCCTTGACCCCCAGCAGTTCCCTGTAAGCTGGTCCTAGTGTGTGCATGGATGGATTAAATGCAGAGAAGACTTTTTCCCCATTAATGTGTACTATCTTTGTCTTCATGCTGTGAGAGCACTGAACCTGAGTTTGATGAAATTTAAATAATAAATCACAATATATCATTGCAGAATAAGCCCCAATCCTTTTACCCTAACCCCTGGAGTGCCTGGAGATTTTAGAAATGACCGACCACTCTCTAATTTGGTTCATAATTAAAGAACAAATCCTCAAGATACTAAACATAATGTAGTATTGGGCCCGAAACGAAAACGAGTAAAAAACGTTTGTTGTGTTTTCATTCTAAACCCAACCAACAGCGGCACCTCCTGGCCTAGCATGGTAACTACATCGTTTGCAGCGTTTCTGCAATTGCCGTGTAAACGGACATCGCCTTCAGAACGTTGCCGTGTAAATTCTGTCAGTTCTGCTTGTTTGAAGCACAAAATCATACAGAACTCATAATTCTTTATAGACAGAACAGAAATAATCAATTTAACTACTAACCTGCACAAGATAAAAACTATTTCCTGGAATGAAGTCATCCCTCTCTTAGACTGAAACACGCCAAACGTCTCCCCTTTACGACGTTTAAGACTCTGTAGAGGCCTCCAGAACTATCCGGACGGCGTCTGGAGGACAGGCCTCATTTCCTCCACCAACAGTGGAATACGGGAAAAGCAGAAGCTCGTCCCCGCTGGCTGGCTTCAGTCCAAACCTCCGCCTGTCTTCGTTGGCATTATGTGGCAATCAAGTCGTGCACGTTTCCTCTCCACTGCCCGGCCGCAGAGCTCAAATGAAGACGAGTGGGAAGGAAATGAATCTAATCTCAGTCATAGTCTTCCACTAGTCCCTTCATCATCCATTATTGATGTCTGAATAAATCAGTCGACGGCGGAAAGACACGGCTACATGGACAACTTTAGCGAGTAATGCAGGGATTAAAGACGAGCCAGTGTAAGATTAATGCACTCACATGGGGGGAATATATAATTGTTTTTTTTTTTTTTAAGTGTGCTGGATGTCATCTGTGATGTGGACACGGTGTTATTTCGTTAACTTTTGTCAGTTCTGGGAACAGAGCGGGAGCGTGCTGTACGAGGTATTGAGCTATGTTTTTATGTACAGGATGTGCCGGTAACTAGAAAAAGGGAAAGCAGAGAGCGAGAGATGAGTCATTTTCTCTGTCGGACACTGTTGTTTTCCACCAAGCCCTGTTATTTTCGCTCATAAATGGATGCCAGGTAGTGGGTGGAAAAAGCGTCTCTCGTTATTTCTGGGTTTTTTTTGTTTTCGCATTTGATGTAATTTTATAATGCAGCCAACTGTGGTTGAAGTTAAAACATTTGCATGGACTTGTTCTAAAGTAACCTTGCTTTCATTTTCTGTGTAGACAAAATTATACATAATTGACAATTAAACCAATGTGTCACATGGAAGAACTTATTTAAGTGTGTTCCTTAAGTTAATGGGAATGAATCCTGTGTCTGTCATCCTCAAACCTGCACCAATGTTTGGGGTATATCACTACAATGTCAGCCTCAAAACCAGAGTAATGCTAACTCCATGTGAAAGTGTCTGATGTCAAATTACATCACTTTATTCTACATGTTTCTACTAGAACTTGAAGTGGCATTAAAAAGTTGCCTCTTCTTCCATTCCCGCCAATCATCTCAGGTACCAACAACCAACAATGTAATCTTTTTGGCTTTTGTGAATGAGATGCAGCCAATAACTTACCAATAATGTGTTTAAATTGTCAAATATTTTCACAACCATGATTGAGATTGCTGCAGAGTATGAATCCATAATGAATGAATGTGACGGCTATAACAGCCACCAGACCTATTTTTCATAAAACCTACAAAAAAGTCTTTAATTCCAACAAATGCAGCATTATTCACGTACTATTATATTATTGGGTGCTGTTATTACTTTCTGAAAGGATTTTTTTTAAAATGCTACTTCAATGACTTATTGATTCAAATATCTTCTAACAGTATTCTCACATTATCACGTTATGCACTTTATTACATAGAAACACAGCTATAATTACTACATGATTGACAGGTAATATGTTTTTTGTCATTGTAATAAGTTTCCAGTTAAATGAAGAATATTACTAATGGAGGTGAAATAGTATTAAGGCCAGCTTCAGATTATTAAATGAATCTGAGGAGATCCTCTTTTATTATTGTGGTTATTCTAACCATATGTCGGCTGCTAGAGCAAGAGGGTTCAATCCTTCAGAGTAAAGCAAACATCCCTGCAGGTTTGTGTGTTGAGTCATTCCGGCTGTTTGACGTCGGGTCGAGCCACGTCGGGATTCTGCTGTGTCTTGCCAGCGCGTGTCTCGCCACAGAGAGATCGGCTAATTGGTGCGTGGGCGGCATATCAGGTGGCAGATACAGTTCCAGGTAGTAGTAGTTAAAAAAAAAAGAAAGGTTGTCGTAGGTATTGTACTTGTGCTTCAAGTGTCGACTGAGATAGTAGAGTTTATTCAGCATGTGGATTCAGTCATGTCACACAACAACGAGTTACAGTTGAATGACCTGCTGTCATACGATTGACACAGTTCCACATTGCTGATTGAAAGCAATGTGAGAACCCTCGCTGTGCTTTGTCTTTCAAGCTTGTATGGCACAGAACGACCAGAAATGTCCTCATTTGAGTGTAAAGTACTATTGATAGTAAAATTTAACAATGTTTGGCTTCAGGGTATTGACTTGCGTCGTCAGTGTGAATTACCGCCTGATGTGGCCTGTTGCCGCGCGGCCGCCGTGATCCGGGTACAAGCTGTCCCGCACAACAGGCGCTTCACAATCGCAGGCGAGTGAGGACGACGTCAATCAAACGCCCACACAGCCTCGGGACGATGCTGGAAACTGCCGTGTGGGCGGCCGCAGGTGCAACCGGACTGGTTTGTGTCTTAAGATCTTCGGCGTTTCTCCAAATATCGCTTCGAGAGGCCACCGATCGACAATTGTTTTTCTTCATCTTTCTTGTCCAAATAGCCTTCAGTCGACTATTTCTGCTTTGTAAACCACAAGCAGAAAGTACCGAAGCGTTAAATCACCTCACAATGCTTTGAGCCCAATCAAAAAGGAGTGGAATTAAAGTGGATCAGATGCATTTGAATGGAAGCTTATGTTTCTGTTTGTATTTGAAGGATCCCTTTCAAGGGACCACTTGCACCTCTATTAAACTACACGCCAGTGTCTCTTTTGCTGTGGCTGTAACCTTAGGGCGGGTAAATAATACTACCACCGGGGGGGGGGGGGGGGGGGGGGGGGGCTTGCTTGAAAAAGTAGGACTATATGTTACTATTCCTGCTCTGAGACTGAATTAATCACGCTCTTCATCAATCATCTTCTTTCTGACATAAGGGACAACCAAAGGCAAATTCTTCAGGTCTGTAATAACTTCTTCTTTCCCACTGTGGCGTACGCATTCATCACGAGAACAACTGATCACAGTGGAATCGAATGGGGAACGCGACAGATTTGTCCATTAGTCATCGCATATGTATATGTACACGTCCCTTTGTGTTTCGGTGTTTAGTTTAACTTTCCCTTTGATCTCATCCTATGGTGCCTCAGGGTCATCGTGTATGGCGTTTATATTCACATACGCGAAGCGCTTTATGACATGATTACTCGTTAAGTCATTCAGGGAATTTTTCCACGGCCTCTATAGATGGAGTGAAATTTCCAAATAACTGCTGTCCACACTAGAACTGAGTCATTTCATTACAATGTCGCTCACATTCAGCTTTTTTTTTCTTTTTTTTCTCATTCTTTCTTCAGCTCCCAGGTCATTCAGCCAGAAAATATCTGCTGTTTTTCTTTACTTTTCACTGAAGCCAACTACATGTACATTTCCTCCTTTCTCACCAGATTTCAGAGAACAAAAGCACATCTTCAGATGGAGGCATGGGAAATCGAGAGGTTCTGCTCATTTAGAGGCACAAATTGTTCTCAGAGAAAACTCTGTGTTCCCACACCTTTTTCTGTTCCTTATTCCATCAACAGTCTCCCAGAGGCTGGTTGATCTGTAGTCCGCAGAGAGCACGTGTGTGTGTGTGTGTGTGTGTGTGTGTGTGTGTGTGTGTGTGTGTGTGTGTGTGTGTGTGTGTGTGTGTGTCCATGCGAGTGATCAGGTATCCATGTGCTTAGCCGTGATACCTTGCCTGGATTAGAGGCATTAAAAATTGAGGCCTCTGTGTAAAGACCTCGCGATTGTTGTTGGAAATGTGAAAGTGAGGCTTGGCTCTGAATAGAAAGCAGTTGTCTTTCAGTTCTGCACTGCAGCAAAAGAAGCTTCCATTTATAAACCTAAAGCATCAACCCTTAGAAACGCATTCCAGCGCATTGGGTCAGTAGTCTTTTTTTTTTATTTTTTTTTATAACGTCCTGATTTGCAGCTTAAGTGTATCATTTACATCTCAGTTGGCATTTATTGCCTGTTACACGCCAGTTCTGTCACCGAGGAGAAAACTAACAATACGGCCAAAACGGAGGAAATTTAGAAGCCAGGCGGGTAGATTTTTAAAACTCTCTCGATGAGCTTGTAAAAGTCAGTCCTCTGTCAGTAAGAGGCCCTTCTGCATTAGACGAGTGCCAGGTCCTTCTCCTTCTGAGCTGCTCTTCTTTTAACAGCGTGCCAAGCCACATCAGGCCGTGTAGGAGAGCCTGTTTTCCAGCCTCAGCTTTATAATCTGACCCTGAACCCTGTCCGCTATCGCAGTCGCCTCACTTTTATGAAGCCGCGCTCTACATATCTGAGGACGACGTGTTGACCTCGTGCCATCCGTTTGTTTGTTTTCTTGTTGAACCGCCTTGTTTGTTCTTGGGTCGTAAAGCGTGCTGTTGGAATACACTTCAGATCTGAGTGCAGTTTAAATGCCAACTTTGAGTGCGACATGGTACGAGTGTATATGTGTGTGTGTGTGTGTGTGTGTGTGTGTGTGTGTGTGTGTGTGTGTGTGTGTGTGTGTGTGTGTGTGTGTGTGTGTGTGTGTGGGGCGGGGGGTATTGATTTACACCTGCATACTTGGCAGTCTAGACGGGCTGGGAGGAGTCCCCTCACAACACTGCAGTGGAAGATAAACTGATACTTTGGCTTTATGTTGCCATTATAACTATTATTACGAGCTGAACAAAGGTGCTGGCAGCGGTACACAGGGTCCTCCCCGTGCTGACTGTGTCAAATCCCAGGATGACAAGACCCTCGGGGTGTGTGGTTTTTAAGGTTTTAATTGGTACAAGTAAACCTGCTTGTTTTAGCTTTTGTTTTTGTTTTTTTGTTTTTTTTGGGACGATTCAATTGAGTTTATTTATTTAGCTCCCATGGCCTTCCCATGGGTTGTTTCACTTCCTACAAGATACAGAGGAAAAAACTCAACAATATCACATGCAATGGAGGCAGTAGAAGGGAACCAAACAACATAAAAACTCCTGTTTTATTGGGAGTTTTACCAGGGATGGAAGCTTTCTGCTGCAAAGAAAACGGCAGGATGAACGGGACGGCTTAAATCCAGATCCACATGGAAACGCTTATCAAATTGTAAATTCTGAATTCTTAAAAGGAGAGACTTTGTTAGCCCCAGTAAGTGAAACTAGAAACTGTGGCTACATCAAAGAAGCCTGGAAGCTGCATCTCCTTCTACCTTTAGGCTCCGTTCACACGATAACGTTCTCAGTGAAAACGCATTGTTTTTGCGATTTTGTTCGTTTCAGAAAAGTTTAGCTTTTAGACCCGAAACATTTTGAAAATGACGTCCATTTACACTGAAATGCCAGAAATGCTGACAATCATGTCGCTTTCCTCTCGGGCCATTAGTGGGTGCTGTTTCTACGTAATAAAACTAGCAATGTATTCACACAGAAAGCAGCCCGCCGTAAACATTAAAACTCCTTCAAACTGTCTTTCTTCATCGTTTAGGCCAAAGTATCTGTTGTTTGTAAGAAATAAACACGTCTCCACATGTGATCCAGACGACGGTTTAGTAAATGTGCACTTTATTAGAAAAGTGCTGTTGGATTCAAGAGTGAACAGCACACCCCACATTCATTGTTATGAAGGAATCCTTCTCGCACAAGGGGGTCTGGTTGTTAGGAGCACTTTTCATGTTAAAACAACAAAGTTAGATTATATTTCTCATTTTGGAAGAATCAGCTTGTTTTCTGTCTCGCTGCAGCATTTTGAATCAATCGGCGTTTTGGGGAAACCCTGATAATTACGCGGATTACATGCATGATGTGTAGCGAGTGTGGCCTTTTCTGTGTATCGCTTTCACCCCAATCCGGCCGCCCGCCTCCATTAACATGTGGGAATAATACACGCAGGAATTCACCTTTTTGCCTTGAGAGAAAAGCAAAGCAGCTTCGACCTGCTGTTGCATACCGGGCGAGCTTAGCCTCCCCTTTGAATTCGTGATTCTTCCACATGTGACCTCTCCACACACAAAGAGCGACACGCTAAAATTGTAACGCGAGACATAACAGAGTCAGATATCCCCTCCCAAAAAAAGTTAAAAAAAAGTGAAATCGTCTGAAACGAGCAGAAAGAATTCGGAATAATTCAACCCAACAACCTTTAACTGAATCGCGTCACAGCGATCAGAATGCACATGCCAAATCCTGCTAAAAGTCACAGGAGAGGAATAAAAGTTTGGGGTAATTAGTTTTGTGCTAAATTAAAAAATAACGTCCATTCAGTATCTCTTTCTTTATACTGTTCGCTGAGTGTCGCCTGGCAACAGAATACCCTTTTTCAAATATCTCTGGAATGCCACACAAACAGCTGCTAACGGAACAATCGCTCAGTAACGTTTTGGTGTTTTTAAAAGGAAACTATTTTCCGGCGGGTTTGTTTTGGAGGCTTAAAAGAATGTTGCTCTGCTGGTAAAGCGAGAGAAAAGCACCTTACACTTCTCTGACTTAATGTTGTTAGTTTTAGCCAATTGCCTGTTTTTTTTCTACTGTATGTAGAGATTTTGGTTTAAAAAGGAACGTTTCCTCATTTTTTTAGTTTTATGTTCATGGACAAATATAACTCAAGGGGAACTTGATCCAGAAGCGGGTAATGGCAGCCATACCTCTGATGTATAACGCATCAAATTGTTGTAAAAGACCAAGCAACAGCCTTCTCTCTTTACTGCCTTTTCACGTATTTCCTCAGGCTTTGGAGTAGGGATGTTCTGGTTTCTCTGTCGACTTAATGGAAATTTTAAAAAAGGAGTCGTCAACTAGTCTAAAAAAGTCAAACGTCTGGCACCATGTTTGAAGGAAGTATATCTTGCGTGGTCATTGTTGTGATGTGTTATCTTTTCAGACCAGATGGGAACACAGTGTCTCTGGGTAAATTACGTTAATTTACCTGAGTGTGGTGAGCACCGGCCACCATGGCTCCAGTTAATATATTAAGATACCAAATCACTTGAATTGAAAGTGAGTGTCCATTAAAGCGATTATATACCACTTTCTTTTAGACACTGCATACATATTGCAATGTTTTTTTTATTTTCCCAACGAATGCACTAAAAAACTGTCGGTTTCCCAGGATTAAAACACTCACTGGTTAAACCAGCTGATATCTCAGGTGCCGACTAGAGAGGTTACAGACATTTAAGGGATTAGCCAAATAATTGGGTGTATCTCTTCCTTGGAGAGCGTGAACATTTAACCTGGACTTTACACACCTATGATTGTCTAGATCAGGGCATTTAAAACTCAATTTACCTGGGGGCCGCTGGAGGCAGAGGCTCGGTGAGGGATTCCACAAAAAAAGTGAACATGTCCTGAACATGAATGGAACATTGAATGAAGATCATGAACGGCTCTTCTAAACATGGTTCCTCTTGCCTACTCCTTGCTGCCAGCGACTTAACAGCACTTCTTCTTACATATCTGAGCCTCCTTGAGCCTCAGTCCCACTGCAGCTCATCCCTGAGCCGCGGTGGGCTGGACAGGCCGGACGGGCTGGACGGGCCGGACAGTACGATACGGTAAGGTAAAGCGCACCAAGACCAACTGTGTTGCGCGGTCCCACAACAGAGAGAGCGGTAAAATGTAGGTGGGTTTGTGAACCACGCAGGGATGTAACGTCATTACGCAACAATAGTGGTGCGAAGAACGTGGAATTGTGGCCTCAGCTCACTGCAGCCGCGTCCGAAGCTGTGAGCTCCGGGCGGCCACAGCTGCGGAGCGGTGGAGCGCTCCATTTCAATAAATCCAGTCAACTAAACCACCAGTGTGTGCAAAGCGGCATATATGACCAATACGGCTCGTCACTACGTGAGGAGGAACGATGCTTCATGCTGATGCTCACAGCCACAGACAGCGGCAACTGCTCTCTTAACTCTAATCAATCGTGAATCACACAACAACTAAATGACATTGAAAGCCACAGCACTCACACTCATGGTTCTAAAAACCCTGATCTCCCGCATATATCCGCCGTTTTAATAATATGTAGTGTCACGGAGCTGTTCGCTGCAATGCATTATGGGAGTTTCTGTTCCTCGTGTTTTCGATGTCATTATTGGGGTTATATTAGGTTTGTAGTGTTGGTAATGATTGTGTTGTGTTGTGTTTTTGTTGCTTAGTGCATGTAGTTAGTTAGTTCATCTAGTTTATTAGTTGTAAGTTGTCAACCGGGAGTGAAGAGGGTTTTGTGTGTAGTGTCCACCTGCCATGGTGTTCCTGTTGATTTTAGTGTCAAAATAAAAGCCTACGCCGCTTACAGCAGGCATAAAAGATAAGCTCAAATTCTTGAGTTCTTCTTTTACATGCCTCGCTGCAAATTTAAAACGCTTGTGAATTTGTTCCATTCTAATTCCTTTAATAAAGCACGGAACCTCCTGTGCTTTGAACCCCGAGATCTGATTAGGTTGATGTATTTCACAACAACACACATCACATTGTCAAACTTCAGGCATTTGCTATGACCTGTAGCGGTCGGCCACTGTTATAGATTATATATTACAGGACTATGGTTTTTTCCCCGTATTTTATTGTCATAATGGATGAATCAATTTATTAATCAAATATTTCTCCAATTTTGCAGCATTTTCTTGTTATTATTGAGGCAAAATGTAGGCTGTCTAGCCAATTTGTGTCCCTGATTAAATCCTTAATCTGCGGACTACTCAAGTACCAAGCCAACATTTTGGTTTTAGCAGCAACTTCCTTTGGAAAAAGCTTAAATACTGAAAAAAATACTTGCCCACATGGATGCCACTGAATATAAGATAAGCATCAGCAGCATTCTGTGTTCAGAAAGAAACCTTATTTATAACTTCCAAACAAAATACCCTTTTGAAAGAACAACAAATGTTTAAAACCAGCCAGTGCTGCATTAGCTTGACTTTGTGCCACAGTTGACTCTGTGAACAATACAGACGTTCACATTCGCAGAGTTTCTCATGTAAATGTCCTGTCAAACGAGATGGCCCAACTTGGAAGACCACACATTGCTTAAAGTGCTCACTTGCTGAAATGGTTGGATTTACTTTGCCCAGAAAAAAAAAAAAATTGGGGATTTGTAGAATAATTCCTTCTTAAGTAGAGAAAGATGTTCCAGAGCATTTTGGTAGAATTTTTCCATTGGAGTCATGCTTATTCACAAGTGTCCCATCCCGCCTCAGTGCGACGGCTCAGCTTGGCAGACACTTCCTCGGGATATTTGGGGCTTAGGAAATTCCCGACCCCTAAACTTTGCTGCCATATGGCATTCCTGGGTCACATGACTTGGTCTCAGGAAACTCACCAACCTCAGTGTCCTTCTGTTAAGGTCCTCGGTCCTCAGAGCAGTGCTTCCTAACCTGAAGCATTCGGCCCTGATCTGGTACTGCTGATTAGCTCCATTTGTAATGCCCGTCTTTGTGACTGCCTGCCAATCACATATCCTTGAATTAATATTCTCGCCACAAACTTCTGGGTCTTTAAATGAAGTGTATTGTCTCCCCCTGAAATTTGGCCGACTTGCCTGAAAGCCACTTTCTTGGTTACTCAATTAAAAATGATTTTAAAAGCCAGACCAAACTCTTCAGCCCAACTGGCAGTCTTAGCTGCAAAAACGAAGAACTTCTGGCCAAGTAAAACTCACGTCCACGAGGCACCACTAAACACTCCTTGGCCTCTAGATTCTTTCAAATAAGCATTTAAATCCCTTCTAAAGCTCAGCATCTCCTGAAACAACAGCAGATTTGTTGCACTGTTGTCAGTGTTATTCTAAAATAAACTTTGCTGAGGTGAAGTTCTAGCTTGAAACCAGTATTTTTTTATTTTTAGCTTAGGAACCTCTTGGTCTAGGGTGTGATGAGTTGTTGACTTGGCACTTTGCTGGTATTAGACTGATTATACTGCAGGTTAACATGGTGGCAGGGATGGATAGATGATTGAAGCAGGTCTAAACGCAGGTTTACACTGTGTGAATTGAGTCGTCTCAGAAGGAAGATGAGCAATTGTGACAAAATCTTTGATTGTGGCTTCAAATCTGTGAGAAAGTTTCACGGACGGCCGATGTGCAACACAGACGGTGCGAGATTATATTCTGGCAGAGTCACAACCAATAGAAATGCAGAAGGAATTATGGTCAAAGCTGCGCTGAAACAATAGTTTCCAAGATTCCCAAGAAGGTGAAATCCTGCACCACACAAACGCTCTTTTCTATTTTCATACCAAAGTTTTGTTTTTCCCTGCACTAAAAGAAGCGCCCGATCCTCCGTTAGCTCGGTTTATTTACTCCACGAAGGCATCGGTGGCCCATATAGATGATCTCCAGGATAACGCTGTTTTTCTTGAGACGTGAGGTCGATTTATGAAATCCACTGAGAACAGTCAATTGAACAGTCAATCTAATATGAGTCAAATATGAGAAACAAGCAGCTTACTGGCTAAATGGGAGCAAAATGAGGTGTGGATGTGACTTCCTGTCAACTCAACAGGTCAAAAGCAGAGAGAATGAATGATAATGTGTCTGCTGGATGTGTGAATGCTGTAGACATCTGTTCAACCGTTAAAGTTTTATAAGGTGGTAATAGTGTTTACATGTAGTTCTGTTGCCCCAGGACCCAAACAATCTATTACCGCTGCTTTAATTCGTCTGGTTCACTCATGAGAAGTCGATCTTGTGTAACTGCTTTTTTTTTTTTTTTTTTTTCCCCTTGTTGCTCTGACCTGAGCGAATAAACACAAAGCTGCACTTTTGACCTGTTGAGCTCCATTACAGTCACATTAGATCAGGTTATAGTTCACAGCACAGCCGGATGATAAAGACTACCAAGTACTTTTTCACTTCTCCTAGATTTATCTCTCTAAAAACTCAAAATTGCTGTTATAAATCGGCACCGGAGCGTTCAGACAGAGCTTTTGGTAACACGTTTTTCTCATTAGACATGCTTGTTCCGGGTTGTAAAATAGAGTTACCCATCAAGCCTTTTATCGCTCTCCCATGAGTTAATGACAGTATGATCTGTTCCCTGAGATCATGGTGCAAGATTGTTTGGCCAGAGGTTAAGGTTTGTTTTTGTTTTTTTTCTTTCAGTCAGGTCCCTGCTGAGTTCAGGGAATCCTTCCTTCACTTATTTTTGTTGTCTTTTACTTCCTCCCATCACTCTTTCCTGTCCTTGTTTTCTTTTCTCTTGCCTTCCGTTTTTTTTCTGTTGCGGCCACTTCCATTTCTGCTTTTGTATTTATTTTTAAGCCTCACACACGTCTTCACTTGCACTTATTGCTTTGGTTCCTCAGCTTTTGTTTTCCATTTCCGCTGTTTGCTCATATGTCGTCTCTCGCCCCCCCCCCCCCCCCCCCCCCCCCCCCCCCCCCCCCCTCCCAGCTCTTTCCTTGTGCTCACCGGTTGTATTTCTGAGGTTTACCCTCACTAGGCCAATGCCAATTATCACATTAATCACCTCGCTGGCCCTTTGCCCTCACTATTTGTCATTGTTTACACAGCTAGGGGCTCATTTCAGTTGTTTTGCTGCATTAAACATACTGGGAGAAAACAGATAAATGTATCTGGAAGAACTCATCAGTGGTGGAAAAACATTGATTGAAATAAATAGCGAAATCTCAAAAAGAGTTTGAGATTTAGAGGCTGGTATGTTTGGGTGGATTGCAAGCAAATGTAAATAGTTAGTGGCTAAAAGTCTTTGATTCAGGGCACACTGTTTCGTTTTTGAGTTAAATTTGTATGTTTTTACATACGCCCAGCACATTTTGTTTTAGTACTTTCATCAAGAAAAATAAAACAGAAAAAAACAAAAAATTGGCGCAATCCTAATTTAACTGAGATTTTTGTACATAAACATGAACATGTACGGAACCTGCTGCTGGCAGTGCGAGAAACATTTAGGCTAATTTGACATTGTTTCCCCAGAGACGCTGTAATCTCGCCTGGACGCTCCTCATCTTGACCATGATCACATGACTATTTCACTTTGGAGGATGTGAAAGTTTCAGAAAGTGAATGAAAGATGTTAAACCTGAATACACGCAGCTAAATTTCAGCTATTCTAAGCTTGTCCTTTCTCTGTCTTCTACTCTTAATTAAGTCTCATTTAGGCGACAGGAACATTCCTACGAGTGCAATAAAGCATTGCAGCGAAAACAAGCTTATGATGCTTGTTTTGTTCTCACTAAACTTACTGTGGTTTGCAATTAAATCCAGAGCACATTTGAAAGACTGGATCAGAATGAACCGCGAAAGCAAAGCACAGAGAAGAGCAACATTTATCTGGAGTGGGTGATTTCAGTCGGACGAGCTGGTACAGCCGCCGCTGAGAGTGTGGATCCAATCTTGAATGAACTGAAAGCACAATTAAAAGCCTCTCTAAGGAACCACATGTGATCCACTGTAATGGAATATGTACAAATTGTCCTAATGCAGCTTGGTAAGTTTGAAAAATGTGTTTGAGGACAATGTGACCATTGCAAGTCTTTGGACATGGAGTTCTAACACGGTTTGTCTCACTTTTTGTACAACTTCAATGTGCGTGTGTGTTGCTGCTTGATTGCGTTGACTCACTTCTGTACATTGGTATCAGCTGATATCTGCTCGGAAATCACCAGAATCAGTTCAACATAAACTCGTATGATGAAGCGACAGGCCAAAAGAATGATAGTTATTTAGCTTTTATGCTAAATACTTGAATAGATTAAAGTGAAGAGGTTAGTTCATGTTGTCTCACAAAGACCCGATTCAGTCCCATTATAAACACGAACAATTTGCAGAAGTGCTATTTACTGTGGCTGTGGTGCACATGTGCAGTAGCAGCATTTCAAAAAAGTCCTTTTCTTCTGTCCAGACAGAATCGGAGCATTTTCATAAGGTTCCACCTCGGGAGCCTTTTTCAAAAAGTTGAGTTTTCAAGGACTCCGCGGATTGTTGTTGCGTAAACTGACACCCAAAACTTGACTAGAGGTTTTCACTTGAAAACATTGTGGTGTAAACGGGGCCTAAAGGCATGTTACTTTACTGATGTTTGCCAAATGTTCGCTCTGATAGGCTCCCCAATTTGTGAGGCTGAGAAATGAATAAGTTATGAATGGATGAGTTAATTTAACAGCGTGCACTTTCTCAGTTTGCCCAAAACATTTGTACAATTTGAAAAGATTTGTATTCTGTCCTTGCGTCTGGTTGTGGTGTCTTGTGGCTAAAGCTAGCATTAGGCCTTAGTTCTACGACAGGGAAAAGCCGACGCTTTTTGAAAGAGGTTAGAAAACATGCATCATCCTCCACCAGAAACCATCTAAGGACTCTTGACATTGTGTGTCCGACCATTGTTTTGCTAAGCCGTCAAAACGATCAGGACTCTTCAACGGGGTACTTTATTCTGAAAGGTCACCAGATCTTGAGCCCGACTTTGCGTCCGGCTCGGTCTGCTCCGCTCCGCTGGAAGCTGCTTCCATCCAAATTAGAGCAGGTGTGTATTTTTAGACGCGCCGCTTCTGGGACGCCGCTGAAATGCGGCGCTGTGCATCTGGTGGAATCTCAGGCGCACTGCGAAGGTTGGCCTCGATCAGCTCTGGCAGACTCATCAGAGCCACACGCTAAGATCCGGTGTGATCCAGGGGGGAACTTCATCTTGGTGTATAAGCTGTAGATACAGTCCTTACAGAAAGCACGGCCGCACTCAGCGGCAGGCTCGTCCCCGATTGGCTGCGGCGGTCAGGAGGTCCCCGGTGGGCTTTTTCTGTCACAGGGGCACTAAAGCCTCCTTTACTCCGCAGGTCAAACAGGTGTGAGACTCACAGTCTTTCATCAGTGGCATTCTCAGCGTTGGACTTTGTCATTAGGCAATAAATCAATCTCCTGACGCTGATGCCAAAAATAAGTAGCACAAGAATGAAATACCTCCTTCGACCGGTTCGCCCAGGAGTCACGGGAATACTTGAAACACCGCAAATGCATGAACAGGATTTAAATTCACTGCATGCAGGGATGACATATCGCTTCTGCTAGTTTATCATGCTGTGATAATACTTTTTTACTCCCCTAAATAGGCAGTGTCAATATTGGATGATTTATGTTTAAATAGACCAGACTCATCATTTAATTAGCCTTCACAGTATCAGACCCAATACAATTTTACTCATATCAGTACCAGAGCTTTATCACGCCCATGACAAATAACCATTTCCTTTCACATTAGTGTGTTTAATGTATTGATATTGCAGAGAATCAACCTCTCTGTCATTTTAACAGCCTTTGAGTAATTGTGGTTTTTGTGGGTATTTCTTCTGCCGTAATGTGACGACTTGCAACCATTTAATCCTGCACACGTGCACAGTGAGCGCATTAACGGCATCACTGAGCTTCCTTCCATATCTGAAGGAGGTTGCTAAAGCAGAGAGGGAGAAGGGTGTTACCTTTTCTCAGTAACAAGTCTGGGCAAAGACCATGGAAATGAAGGCTTGTCCCGAAAAAAAGAAGAAGAAAAAAAAAAAGAACGGTGAATAGTCCAGCTTCTGATGGTTCAAACATATTTGGTTATTTTAGATATTTTTCAGAACATTTTCTCCAGATCTTTCGATGGAATCAGAAGAAAGGCCTCTTGTTTTGTTAGGAAATAGTTGCGTTCAATGCTTATATAGAATATGACACTATAAAAACATGTATTGTTCCGAATGCACACTGGCCTCTGTGCTCTGCGCCCTGACCTCGTCCGAGCCCGCCGACCACCAGATCGCAGCTTACGTCAGCAGGGATCTGGTCTAAATTAGAGGCGGCATTAATGAGCCGTGTGTGTTTTACTTGGCCCACCTTAAAGGCAAGCCAGAATCGCACAACCATCAGGCCAGTTTGCTAAATCCACCCGTGATTTGAAGGCTTAACGTCTGTGTGGGTATGAAATGAGCGGACCTACTACTGGACAGAGGCTCCTGAGAGATGAAAACACTGCAAGAAGAAGTAACATAATCAATGCTTTAGTCATCTATGAAAGGATAGAGGACAATATTTGTCAAACAGATTTATGTTGTCTTGTAGGAATTAAAGGATTAAGGTGTCTCAGACAAGTTTTGACTTAATAAATTCTTGTGATGTCTTTTCCCTTCTTCTTTTTTTTTCTAATTCCACTGAGGTGACACATTGATACTGAAAGAAATTGTTCTCCGTTTGCTCTGAAATCAAAGTGAAATATGTATTAGGACTAAATGTGAGCACCAGTGCCTGATTAAAAACCAGTCTTCCTCCTGCAGCCGTTCTTGCTCTGACTCTTTTGGAAAAGAAATAAAAATATTATCCGGTACTTTATTGACAGGAACAGTGTAACTTCATATCCACAGACAAGATGTACGCATCCTCTTATGACAAGATTCATTTGGACTTTTATGGCTGCAGAATTGTGAAAACTGTGCAGTGAGTGATTGCTTCTGTCACTTTATTGCCAAAATAAATTCAGCTTTCAATGTCTGGAGGCATTTCGATGTTAACAAGTTTATTTTCCGACTGTACTGGGAAACTCACGGTGCGAATGTGGGACCGGAAAGTGAATCTTATTTGATTGGATGGCTGTACCGTGGAAGTCCTGGCGTCACTGCTATGGCTTTTATATGGGCAACAAAGCTCCTTTTTTTTTTGTCTGCTTTTCTGGGAGTTCTTTAACTTTGGTGACGTTAAAAATGGTCTCGGAGAATGGGTATGATAAATTTGCATGGCGAATCCTGTCAGGAGAATATATCGAGTAAAGGCGTTTAAATGGCCATTCTTAACTGTGGCCCCGTTTACACAACATCGTTTTGCAATTTTTCAAAAATGCTGCTACTGCGCATGCACACCACGGTCGTAGTAAAAAGTTATTTTGCACATGTGTGAGTAGATGGACAATAACAACAATGGCGTCCTCCAGCGTGTCATGACTCCCAGATCATATTCTCCTGGGACTTGGCAGTTTTAATAACAATCCAACTTTGTCGTCATTGTTAATGTTTCTAGCCTGTTGTTGTCTGTGCGAGTGTGTGTGGTTTCATTACAAAAAAAGAAAAAAAAGAAACAACAGCACCCACTAGTGGCCCAAGATGTAAACTACATTGTTTTCAATGTTTCTGCCATCTCAGTGTAAACGTTTTCAAAACATAGTGTCAAGAGGGCCTCAGATGTCTCGTCTAAATGTTTCCACTGGGGTCAGAACAGAATTGTAACAAGAAAAAAGACAATTTAGGAAGTTGAGACGTAGTGTGGAGTCTTGGCTATTAGCTTTGTGTTGCACTCATTACACGAACGCAGTGATCAGCCACGAGAGAGCTTCAGCTCCAGCTTCAGTCCAATTCAAGCAAAGACAAGTCGAACTCCAGATGGAGGTTTGAAATGTGACATTGTGCTCGGGTAAAGACCGAGTAAACACGCTGAAAGCACAAACTGCGCACGGCGTGTCATCACTGGGATCGTGTGGTTGGATTCCTGCCCGACACGCTTGGGTGTGCCCCGCTGCCGTCCCTGTGAGCTCCTCCAACACCGCTGAAACAAAGCAAACTGGTGGCGGGGCGTCTGTTCGCAGAAACAGCCCCGGGCTTCCCAGAAAGAAAGAAAAAAAAAAAGAAATCTGTGCATTTGGAAGAAACAGCTGTAAACTATGGAGGCAATTTCCTGACTGACGCTTTTGAAAATCTATAGGTTGTGTGGGAAACTTCTGTGAAACTTCACCACAAGAAAGCTCCCACAGCAAGTAATGGAAAGAGTTAATCCTCCTTTCCTTCCCTTTATCCTCACATGCCTGTCTCCTTATGATGTGAGGCTATGCCTTTTATTTCTCTACCCTATGTTCTTACTATCCCCTTTTCCTTCCCTCCTCTGCCCCCTCGGTTTTCTCTCTTCTTTCACTTTCTCCTTTCATTGCTCAGTTCCCGCCTTAATTTTTTTTTCATTACTTCATTCCTTTCTTTACAAGCCCCTCTCTGTCTCTCTCTCTCTCTCGCTCTCTCTTTCGCTCTCCCCCCTCTGTCTCCCAGTTTGTCTGCCAACAGCCCGACGGCCTGCTCGTTTTTATCCTCTGCCTAGAAAACAAGGTCTAAAGTTCAAAGCTGGTGGTGCAGATTGGCGACGGCGGGAGAGGGAACACAGACGAAGAGGTCACAAACAGATCTGAGAATATCGACGGGTTTATAATTAAATCGAACGTCTTTTTTTCCCCATCTTGGCACCCAAAATCTCTCATGAATAGACAAGCCGAGTTTTCGGATTTGTCCTCAGTGTAATCAAATATACACTTTCATGGTTCACCGAGCAAAATAATAGCAATTCCAGAATAGTATTATTCATTTTTAACTTTTTCCAAGTGTCTTTATGACAAAACATCCCTATTTTTACCTACATGTAAATAGTATTTACGATCAAAACGATTTCTACAGTTTATTTAAGAAGACTACATGAAAAGTACATTGTTTTCAGCGTCTCGCTGTTTCTATGGAAACGGAGATTGTTTTCAAAACATTGCTCTGTAGACGCGATAAACGAAATAATGCATTTTCATTTGAAATGTCGTGGAAACGGGCCCTAAAATTCGACAAATACTCAGATAAGTATTTAATCCCCTCTGTATGAGTGTTTCTCTTCGGGCTGATATTTGTAAAAACCCTGATGCGAGTTGAGACGCACGATAAGTGAAACGTCCACGTGAGTGTTACTCTATGCTACGCTAATGCTAATTCTCTAGCAATACTTTTATATCTGCTGCACTCACCACAACAAAGGCAATCCTAGAAAAACATCCATTGCTTCTATTGAAAAGTGTATTTATTACTTTTAAATTGTCATCGTTGTCATCCAGAAGACTTGATTTGAACCGATTGACGGGCCAATTCCGGCCGACGAGCTCCGAGTTCGAAGCCCCTGATTCACTTCTTTGTGCAGAACATGAGCTCTTTTCTGTTTAACTAAATCATGGACAAAGGTTTTGCGTTAAGTTGTTTGGTTGACAATCTAAATAACTTTTTTAGCACCGTGCCCAGCTTTTGTAGGTTAGTTTTGTGTGTATTTTCCCAGACTTTGACACAATGGGAGAAATATGGGAAGAGCAAAATAGTGTTTGTAATGTTCTTTGTGGTATGATAAACTTGGCTCTTTCCGCATCATTTTCAGACGTTTCTCAAGGACATGAGAACCGAATTGGATGTGATTGATCTGTCAGTCACATGGCAGCGGCGTCACGTGTCTGACATGTTTTTCTGGCCTGAATCCTCGGAAAAGGGGACACTTGTGACGTTCCATAAGTATAACCTATTTCCCTCCTCGTGCTGTTTCTGCTGCCGTGAATGTGACGAACGGAGGGGAAATCTGTTTGGATTGGCCAGTTATTTTAATGTTCCCACATCCTGCCGGTGCTCACTGTACCCCCGCCCTCCCCACAAAATATCCTGCAGGCTCGCGTGTGATATTAATTTGATCAACATATTATTCATTTGCACAGCTGTCTTATTCCACCTGTGTAACGGCGTGTTGGAGATTTTGTGTGTGTGTGTGTGTGTGTGTGTGTGTGGCGTCTCTCCATTTCCAGAGAGTAAGATGGAGCCAAGTGCCCACCTGTATTTATCCCCGCTTGGCTTCTTCCAGCCTCTGTCATTACTGAGCTGGTGGAAAACAGCCTCCCACTATCTTCCTGCGTAGTGCCACATCACACAGGAAATTAGCGGCGTCTTCAACACGTTTCACGCTGCTGCGTGGGCGCCTGTGAAAGAGATAAAACCCGCTGTCTTTTTGCCACAAGGCGCCTGAATTGTACACTGTAAACACAAGCTGAGCTAATACCCAGAGCGACATTACCCTGTGATTACTTATTGTGAAGTATGTAACCAGATTTAGTCAAATCCTATTGTGTTTCTGGAACAGACCAGAAGCACAGGAGTTCAGATTTTATTGTGTTACCCGAGTACTTATTTAAATAAAACTCACCCATCCATCCAGTATTTATTGGTGTTGGTTAAGGCAGGGTACACCAATCACAAATCAACCTCAAATATCTGTATGTAGAATGTGGGAGAAAACACGTGACTCTCAACTATAAAACTAGTGGGAGTCACGCCACTCTGGAGGCCGTTGTTGTTGTTAACGTTTCAGAAAAAAACAACAAACTGCAAGAATGATCTATTTATCTTAAAACGTCCCTTTATATGTACAGTTAATTGTCCCAGTTCAATTATATAATCACATTTTGCCAAAAGGACACTTCATATCCAGTGATTGGATTGTTTCCCACAGTTTAAGCTTAAATAAGAGTCCATTCCTTCGGCAACACATTCTAACTTTTTCAAAATATCAAATTCCAACTTTGTTTACCCAGCGGTGTGGCAGAGTGGAGCTTCCTGTCAGCGTCACAGATATGTGACCCGCACCATCGGGCCCGGTTTACTCGACGGACTCGGTCCAGATGAGGTGGAAAATCATAGAGACGATGGGTCTGGGTTGTGGAAACGACGTGTGTATGTGGGGATCCGGACTGTGAGGATGGATAACCTGACCCAGACGTCCCTGTGGGACCTGCGTGGCCTTGTCCGCTCTCAGGTTGTCAAAATTGGATTTGCACATGTTTGGTCCTTCAAACACTGGTGGATAAGACCAGAGACGAGACCTGCAGCTTCTTCTTTATCGAAAAAATAAATAAAAAATGAGCTACTAGAAGTTAGAATAACATTTGTTGCATCTTGGATCTGTGTGAGAAATAGCGAGACGATCACCGCAAAGTTATTTCGCCTTACTTGACATCGTACAATATCACTATTGCACATGTGCACATTGCAGTCATGGCGCTGAAACGATATATCGCGCAACCCTAATACACAATCCATTGATACGCAGAGTATTTTTGGCTGCGTTTTAAGAAGGAGGGTATATATTACTTATTCATATTCTATATTTGGAATCAACACATGAAATGACACCAAAATCCTGTCTTATGTGCATGCGGCTAATCTCACCTGAACATTTGACTTGTCCAGTTGAGTCCGGTCATCCACGCAAAGCCCACAAATTAATCCTGAATCTTAAATACAGACTATGTATAAGGTAGAAATCTTTCCTCAAATATGTGCACATGAGAGTGAGCGGTGTCTCAGGATTACCCCCGGGCCTAAAACCCCCGAAGCCTTCGATGACATGAGGATGTGAAAGTGTTTGTCTTGTCACGGTGCTGTAAGTCCGCGATTGTTAGGATTTACATCCAAATCAGTTATAGCCAGGGCGGCTCAATTGTGCTGTGTGTGTGTGCGTGTACGTGTGTGTGCGTGTGTGTGTGTATGTGTGCACCGGTACGTGTCGAGTGGGGGTGCGCCACATCCCAGCCAATCACATCAGCCGCCCTGTGCAGCACAGTGCTGCAGCCAACTGGGACAATCCATTAGGAGCCTTCAAGCGTACACACACACACACACACACACACACACACACACACACACACACACACACACACACACACACACACGCCCTCCTCTCAGCCCCCCTCTTCCTATAACAGCCCTGTGCCTATGTGTTAGCTGTCCCGGCATCTGGCTGCATGAATCTACTGTGGCCGCCGTCTTGTGATCCCACTGTATCGTATGATACGTCAGCGTATCCCCGTGAATGCACACGGCGTGAAGTCTCTTCAAGCCCCATTTTGTTGGGTTGATTCCATATTTGCATAATTTCTCGTGTCCCTGTCTGTTGTGTTTCCGTCCATTTTGCAGTGTTCTTGAACACACAGATTGCAGCACTCGATCCTAATTGACATTTGTGTTTGGCTTTGGACGACACCGTTCAGCGCCAAGACGTATTCAAACCCCTCTATACTACAGGTTTGGGCGCCAACCCAGAGAAGAAATACCCTCCGTGTTTAATCCTCGTGTCTCATGTGGAGGTTCCAGCTCAGAATAGGTTGTTGGGGTTCATGTATTTGTTGCTTCTTTTGCGGTTTCCTCACTTGCTTTTGATGTTCGGGATTTTTATGGAGGAATCAGAAAACTTGGTCAAACACAATCCAGTTGTGGCTTTTTACTGTCCAGCGCGGTAAACAAAAGCAGTCAAAGCGCGATGTGACGGGGCCTGAAGTTTCAGTGACTCATCATGGCGAGGAAACTTAAGGAGCAGCCACTTCATTCGGTGGGAGTCGGGAGTATGTGTGCCTGTCAGGCCTCTGGCCCGGCAGCCAGGATTTGTTGTATTGTAGTGGACTGGAGTTTATGGCAGCTCGCTGTTCGTGAGGCCCACCGCGAGGCAGCTGGTGGTAAAAGTAGGCCATGCTCCCTGTTGAGCCGCCTATAGAGCGAACCCCTTCTATTCGCAACGCGGCCCTTTCTCTATGGGACCCTTCTATAGCGAGTCTTCCACAGAACTAAGCAGTGCAGAGTTACTGCTGAGCTTTGAAGAGAAAACTATGTGGGAGCAGAAAGAGTCCTTTCAAATCGCAGAGGGGCATTTCCTTTAAGCTGTTAGACTTGAAAAGCGAAAATATTGTGGTGAGTTATTCAGTCTGACGTTGTTAAGATGAGCTTACCTGAAAAAGGAGAGGGGAGGAGGAGACTTGAATTACCTGCGGGCCAGTGTTTTAAGCTCGCGGCTGTATTACGTTGGGACTTTTCAGAACGAGTGAATCGGTGATTAGTCGCCTCGAATCATGAGAGCAGATGTGGGTGGTCCTAAAATTCTGTGACTCATTAAGTTGGAAGCTCGTGTACCACTGGAGATCTCCTCGCTGCAGCACACAATTTACACATCTCAAACAAAGACGTGGCAGCCTTTTAGATTCACCCCGGGCTTCTTCTGTCGCCGGGACCCAGCGTTTCTGTCTCCGGCATTTCCACCGTCGGCGTCCCTCTCATATAAGTTTTCTTTTTTCTTTTTCTTTTTTTTCTCCTTTAAGCAACCCAACAAAAGGGCTCCTATTTCAAACAATGGAGCCATGCTTTATTGATCCCGGTGGGGAGAGGCAGCTCTTCGTTTTCTTGCCATCTCCACCGGGAGGTCGGAGGTCAGGGTCATCCACAGAGCAGCAGCCCTGCAGCTGCTGGGTTCACCTCATTTGTTTGCTGCTTGGTGGTTTCAACTCAAGTTTTCATTGTAGGAACAACCTCTTGAACCTGTGGAGCGCGAGCAGTATAGGGGTGGGCCGTGGCATTTACCTATAGGGTATTTCTGTAATAATTATGCTCTTGTTAAAGCTGTTTCTTTATCTTCGATTCAGTTTTATTGCTTGCAGAAATAGTGCACAATCATGTCACAGAATAATCGAGTTCCATTAATTTAATGAAATCAAAGAAAGGTGAAAAAATTGCTAATACTTTCTGTCCTTGGATAAAGACTTAGTATCTGTCATTTAACAATGAGAACACAATCAACAAAAGATAAAAAAATATTCCAACAGTAAGTTTGGCTTCTTTTAAATTTCATACATATTAGGGATGCATCACTAGAAGGTTAAATATTGAAATGTTTCTCCCTTATGAGTCACCAGCTAATCAAAAATACTAGTTAATTAAACGCTCAGTCTTATATAACTGTTCGATAACTTTTACTTGTAATGCAGCCTCCTGCCTCTAGGCGATGCTGCAGAGCAGTGAGAAGTTGTTTGTACTTTAATGCAGAAAATGCATAATAATTGTAAATAAGTGTTTTCTGATCATTTTGCCTTTTTTTGTTTGACTCGACGACTCGCCAGGAACATCCTGAATGCTCAAAGTACACGATGTCATGATGTTTAAATATTGCTCACAGCGATGTGTTACATCAAAAATATTTTTGGTCTTTTTGTGATCATTTCCTCAAAATATCACAACATTTTTAAAATGATCAATTTATTTGGACTGTATTGGAATTATTACATGAAAGTATCGAGTCATGTTGCGATAGTGTTTTGCGACAAAAAAACGTATTTTATTATGATAAATTGTCTTGACATAGTGTCATACAATGTTTTTTTGCAATTTGCAATAACTTTTGTAAAGTTATGTGATAATCTTTCAGATTATCATGATTCATTATAATGTAACAATTTTAAGCAATAATCTATTTTATTTTGTTTTAGTTTTTTGTATGTCAATACAAAATATGTCACGTTTTACTAGATTATATAATATATTTTTACATTATTGTGATAATACACAATACTTTCCAATAGTTTTTACATTCTTGTCTCTCAAAATGAGCAACAACAAGAAAGTCAGACTCTAATTTAATCTGTGTCAGATTCTCACAATAGTTAACCCACATCCCAAAGCCTAGTTCTCAGCGTTAAGTCTTTTTTTTTTTTTCTTCTGCTTTTACATCTATAACTGCAATAATGGTGCTCCGGCCTCTGGGAGGCTCTCAGGCTTTTTGCTGCTCTTGTAAACATGCCTCACGTGACCTAGATGAGAAAAAATACGAAGGAAAAAAGGAACAGAAGCGAAGCGTTCTTCTTCACTTCATTTAAAGAGCTCTTATTTGTGCTAATGATTGATATTAATAGATGTGAAACGGCTTGATGTCAACAAGCTGAAAACATCCGAGCGAAGCTATTGAGGGGAGATCTGATTTGTGGATTTCTTGGATGCAGGAAAAGGCCACCGGACCTCCATTAATTATCAGCCTCGCTGTCGTGACTGCAGTGGGCGAAATGCTCGATCAGTGCTGATATTTAAAGGCACGGGTTAATCGATACATCGACGGGTTTCAAAACCCCTCGCTCACCGGCAGGCTGACGCTGCGATCCTACCTGAGCCCGTCCCGAGTCCCATCATTCAGCATGTGACGTGCTCCTCTCCCCCGTGTGGTCTCGCTGTTTTTAGCATCTGTTCAGGGTTTTTCCAACTGGAACCTCAAGATTTATGACGGGAGGCAGGCATGGAGACAAACGCAGCGCAGTCCTCCTCGGCTGGCCTCCGAGGGGCCGAGGCCGCGGAGAAAAGAAAAGCAGACGGCTTTGAAGCCGTTTCTACGCTGCTGGTAACTCCCCCCCCTCCCATAAGATCACTTTAACTGGTCCTTAACGTTAATATTTTGGGTGTTTTTCCCTTCCTCTCTGAGCATTAAAGCCACAATGTTGGTTCTATTTATCAGCCTCGTGTTTGTTGACCAGTTATGTAGGCTGGTGGTTTCCAAGCGAGGGTTCAGGACTCCCCCGAGCAGGCGGTCCAAATCACAGAGAGACCATAGATCTGCTCCGAGGTCTGCACATGTCAAAGAAAGCCGTTATTAAAACTGCTTCCTGAACAACTGATGCCGGCAATCAGAGCGAAGCCTCTGCTTTCTGTTTGCTTTCACCACGGAGGTTAAGCAGGTTGAAGTCATCAGAAGCGCATTCACCAGCGTGTCTTGCATAATTCACAAATGAATACCTAATGAGTAAAAGCATGTTTTCACTGCACGTAAACACCCCCCCCCCCCCCCCCCCCACCCCCAACCCCCGGTAACCTCTCCAGGTGCACGGCAGCGCCCAGCATCACCGCCTGCTCGCTCTAATGGCCGTCATTATGTTGGAGAGCTGCACTTTGTCAATACTTGGTGTCAGCAGCAAAACAGAAAAACAAACAACTGTGGGTATTTCAGGTGAAGAAATGGAGGAAAGAAAATACAAGTATTTGTGAGTAGATGTTTGTTTGGGGGGGTCATAACAGACAACACTGGCGGGGGGGTTATACATCTTAACATGACTAGATGGCACTCTGCTGCACTGCAGAGGGAACACAACATCAGCATGTAATCCAGCCTGCTTATCCCTCCGACTAAATGTTTCATCTGTTGACCGTAGATGTCACTTGTAGAGGAGTGCAGGGACTCCTGGACAAATGTGTTTACAGCTGAGGAAGAGGAGTGAAAACAAAACAAGAGAGAGAGAGAGAGAGAGAGAGAGAGTTAACTATCAGACTAGTGTTGCCACTCGGGTTGCAACTATTCTATTCCATCGAGTACTAAATAACTAAATAAATAGTACAATATGCTGTTTTCGTATTATGAAAGTACATCTCTTGGTTGGCTTTTCAGCTGACATTGAACTGGGACTTAAATCCAAGGACATGTGTTTGTGTTGATTATTTTCTTCTCACTATTTTAATGTAACTTGTTACTGATGCACAATACTGATCAGAACAAAGCCAGTAACTTGGTTGCACGACGGCTGTAGAGCTCACTGTCCGTCTGTCCTGCTCGCCGAGCCCATCGTTGGCTTCACTCTCGTCCAAATAGGTTTTCACCGAATTCCCGATTCCTCCTGTTAACTGGAGGAAGAGCAAAGCTACATTATAAACCACATTAAGATCCCGTTTACAACGTTTGAAGTGAAAACGCGTCGCTTGCGCAGTAGCAGCGTTTCCGCCGTCAACACGGAGGCGGAGCACCGGCGTTTTCGCAGAGTTTTCAGAGCGGTTCACAAAAACGGTTTTCAGTTTTCTCTGAACGCCGTTGTCTCGTAAACGGACTCCCGAAACGGTGCGAAATTTTTCAGTTTTCTCTTGAAAACGTTGTTGTGTAATACGGCTCAGATTATTGGGACCCGGCCGAATAACGCAAGTGCAACTACTTCGTTTCGTTTGCAGTAAAAAGATGCCATCACTTTTTAAGATGTGTCAGTAAAACTATATATAAACTCTAACTATATAACTATAACCTAGTTGTGTCGTGCAACAAGAGCGGTGAACAAGATAAGAACAGTGAGTCCTCGTGCAGAGGAAGTCTATTCGAGGCCACAGGTTGCTTCTGCAGTCATTGGTTACCTGGTGTTGTAACAAATCACTGGGATCCGGACTCCTCTGTTTAGATATATCAGCCAGCACACGTACGCCCCTCTGTGCCTGTCAGCCTTCACTGTTGTGCAACAGTATTGACGTAGCATTGGATTTTGTTATTGTGTCAGCTCCAGCGACGGCTCTGGGCACAGAGTGTGAGAGGAGTCACAAGGCTGGAGGAGAAAATACGAGGTTAGCAGGGCCGGACCTTTGTAATATAAACAACTCTGCTCCACTTAGACATTTCCCGTCCAGGGACCAACAACAATCGGGCTCTTAAACCTTAAGGATTTCCTCTTGAGTGAGCTTGTAACACTACAACAAATTATTATTATTATTGTCTTCACCAGCAAGGAATCTGCCAGCTGTCGTTTTCACTCACTCGTCAAACTCCACTGGAGAGCTGATGCCTCCGGTCGCCGAGATATCGAGATCAATACTTGACTCTTTTGCTGATTATTGGTGAGCTGCAAGCGATTGTATTTCTCCCAAGACGCTTTTATGTCCACAACACGAAATTCTGTTGGGGAACTTCAAACTGCCAATCCACACTAATAAATAACAGATTATTTAAAAGGAAAACATGACAGCATGCAGTCAGCCTCTCAATGACTCAGATTTATTTATTTTTCTCTCTAATCAGAAGCGTAAAGATTAACAAGTGCCAAAATGGTTTTCTGCCAGCTTTCATCAGGTTGCAGCAAAGACCAACCAAAGACAAGATCATTGTCTGACTGTCTCAGTAAAGTTACTGTAAAGGACAACATAAGACAAGATAGGGATCGTGCCTGTTTCTAAAGGAGTCCTTGTGTCTTTAGCAGTCAAATGAAGTTCTGTATAAATAATAACGGGCAATAAGTAGAGCATGACATTGTACATCTTTGTAAAGAAATGGAATATTTCCACTCGTGAAACTTCAGTTTAGTTAAATAACTCGAGACGTAAGCAGGAACATGATGTGGTGGCGTTCAGGAGATTATTAAAATTAGGTAACGCTTTAATAAAAGTGTACGTAGTCTTGGACATGCAGAGAGGTACTGCGACCATAGCTGTGTGCAGCGTCTTCATAAATCCATTCTCCAGCGTAAAACACGGCGTCTGTAGATTTCATAAAAGTGAGTCCATGAAGAATCCATTTGTTGCAGCCGACGTCCGCTTTGTCCAGCAGCGCCGTCCGACTCGTCTCTCCCGCTCCACTTCAGTTCGGGGTTTTTATTTGGGGCATAAATGTCTCATTAATTTGTTCCTGGTAAGCATCTGGAGAAAGATGAAGATGACATGGATACAAGGGGAAAGTCATGATCAAATCAGCTGCTGTGTTGTTCTGATCTACACATTTAAATTTCTTGGTTTTCAAAGATATATATATACAGTATATATAAAAACTGGATTGTAACCTGGCTGTTTTTTTCTTATGATCAAGATTTAAAAAGATAAGCAGATGAGGAAACCAATTACGAGCATTTCAATGACAAATTAGTCTTTAGTCTTTTTAATTAGTCTGAGACATTTGCTTAATTTTGTTTTGCACGTTAAAAAAAAGTTAAAAAGCCTCATTACGACTTCATGAGTTTTCGCATATGATGTGATCAAAACCGCAGTTTGTTTCTTTAAGTTGACTGAACGCGGCCCGGTGAGTTGTAGAGGAAACATGACGCTGGTGAAAAAGTGAAGAATGAATGAAGAAACGGCGAGTTGGAGTTACCCAGTCTGCTTTCTTTCCCCCACCACTTCATCACAGCCACCACGAATAAATAAAAGCACTAATTATTAAACGGTGTTACAAATGAGTGACACAGAGGAGTGATGAAAGAGGAAACGACGGTGGGAGTTGTTATCGACGCTGCTGTAGTCAGTCAACACGACTAATGGGGCTGCAGCTTGTTGTTGTTGTTGTTGCAGTTTGACACGCCGCCGTCTCCAATTATTTTATTATTCACCTGCTGCTGCGTCGGTAAACAAAGCTGTTTTTGTGACACGACTGTCGCGGCGCATGTTTTTGTTTGGGGGAGGGGTTTGCGCGTGTATCCCCCCCCCTTCCCACAGTGTAACTTTCCTTTAACCAACCAGGATGCAATGAGGCCTGATGGAGCCTCGGTCTTTACCTCCGTCCCTCTCACCTGCGCCCTCCCCTTCTTCCTCCTCCTCCTCTTCCTCCGCTGTCCCGTATGCAGCGATTCTGCTTCCTCCTATCTCTGTGTCCTTGTTTGACATATTCATGGTCCCCCTTTGCCCCACAGGCTATATTCTGTGGCCACGTGACGCCCGCTGTGCAAAGGTTCATTGCATGCAACCCCCCTCCTCTTTTTGTCCTCATTTAGTTGTCTTCGCCTCACATGAACCCGTCCCTCTCTCTCTCTCTCTCTCTCTCTCTCTCTCTCTCTCTCTCTCTCTCTCTCTCTCTCTCTCTCTCTCTCTCTCTTTCTCTCTCACTCTCTCGCTTCAACAGCAAGCTCTCGTCCCTTGAGAAAAAAAAAAGAAGAAATTTGTACGACTACCCAAAAGCCTAACATATTTCTTACACTGGCCACCTCCATGTGTTTTTGTTCCTTTGTTTCTCTGGATTTTGTCTTGTCGCTGAACATTATAAAAAATAAATCAGATTTTTTTTTTTTTTAGAATGTTATGACTTTTTTTTTATAAAACTCTATCTGGATAGATGATCTGTGATTGGTGCAGATTAACCCCCACAGGTCAGTCCCTCACGTGATCTAGGGATTAAAGTTTAGCTACATCATAGTGTCATGTAGTGGTTTTTTTATTTTTTTATTTCACAATTCAATCTCGGTCAGATCTGCAGTGAAAAGCTTCCAGTGAAGTTTAAATGCAGCTCATGTGTGCCGATTTTTTATATATACACGTATTTTCAGAATATCTGAATATGTACACAACTATAATGATTTAACAACTTAACCTGGTTGTATTTATTTATTTTTATTCTGTTCACTACATGTTTGAAATAAACATCAAACAATACATTTTCATTCAATTAGTTTCGCTATTGTCTCTGATTTTTGGCAATTTTTCTCAGCTGTGAGGTACTTCTCAAAAAGTACTTCTGAAGTAATAGAAAGAATTATACCACATCAAAGGATTTTTCACACTGGTGTCATTCTGGAAGTGTTCTTTCTCGCACGATACATCGCCATCAATGGTGCATCGACGTTTAATTTTAATGTTACAGTCTTTTACAATATGTGTTTTGCACAAATTGATATAATGATGAATTTCAGATATATTGCCCAACCATAGCAGTCCCTTTGATTTCCAAACTTTATGGTCTCATTCAGAATTTCCCCACTTTTACAATGTCTCTGCGCAAAAGACAGATGATCGGTTTCACCTTGCTCACGTAACTTTGAAGAACAGATTCCTCATTACGCATGGCTTTCTAAGAAATGACCAAAAGAAACATGCACACTGCATTCAGAACAGCAAAAACCTTCTTTCCCCTCAGTCTCTCAGTGGCATTCAGAGGGAAGAACATTGTCGTGGCGATTGGAGTGTTTGTGTTTTCGGGGCAAAAAGTCACTAAACAGCTTATTGTTGCTTTCAGCATATTGATTCTCCCTTTTCCTCGGCTCCTCTCGAGCCGTTCTCACCTGTGTGGTGTCTGCTGACGAGCTCAGCCAATAGCCGCCGCATGCACAGCGTGTCTGTCACTGCCGCTCGCTCCATATGCTAATAACCCCACACCTGTCGGTATAAGTAGCGCTCGACGAAATCACTCCCACACCGCCTCAGGAAGCCACATTCGTTTGTCAAAGACCTGTTACTTCTGGTGTGGAGAGGACGCTCACCTCTTCCTCTTCCTCTTCCTCCCCCTCCTCCTCCTCCTCCTCCTCAGTGATGGAGCCCATGACGGTGACGACGTCAGTGGTCGGGCCGGACGAGTTTGACCGCAATGCACCGCGGATCTGCGGCGTGTGCGGGGACAAGGCCACCGGCTTCCACTTCAACGCCATGACCTGCGAGGGCTGCAAGGGCTTCTTCAGGTGGGCGACGCACTCTTTTTTTTTTTCTTCCTAATTCTTTTAACAGAATCTTTGCTACTCCATTTTGACCAAACTGTTCAGAAACCCCATATATGAGCCTCGTCTTTCCAGTTGTGCTCAGCTTTACATCAGTCATGTTTAAAACTAATATGCACAAAGCCATGTGCGTATATTTCTGTCCACGCTTCCACTGCCTGCATGTTCAAAGAGCAGAGGCCTCATTGTTTGTATTCTCTGCTCTGTTGACGCCGAGGTACAGTATGTCTTTTTCTGTCTGGCTGCATAACCACGCTTTCAGAACAGCATCCATTATTCAGTGGAGAACCCATCACTCTGTTCTTTCTTTCTTTCTTTCTTTCTTTCTTTCTTTCTTTCTTTCTTTCTTTCTTTCTTTCTTTCTTCTCTTCCTCCCTCCCTTCCATACATCCATGTACGTATCCATTCAACTAACCAACAGTGCTCTTTCTCTTGCCCCCTAAACTCCACCTGCAGTTGTTGGACTCTGTTCTTGTCGTCCGTCACGTCATGTTAGTTGATTTTGTTTTCTGCTCATGCTGCATTGATTTCTATCCCTCTTGATTTTAAATCAAAAGCAGTTAACCATATTGTGGTTGTTGATATCGCCAAAGCGACATATCGTGCCACCCGAATTGTGAACACAGTCGTAAAGAACATTAAATAGGCCTTTCTTTTCTAATAAATCAAACAATATATGAATTAGGCAATTCACCTTTTGTTCTCCTCTTATGTTTCTATAGAAAATAAATACTTATGTTCATTTTGACTATCAAGTGATTTCCCCTCGTGCAGGCGCAGCATGAAACGTAAAGCCTCCTTCACATGTCCGTTCAACGGAAGCTGCACCATCACCAAGGACAACCGGCGCCACTGCCAGGCCTGCCGCCTCAAACGCTGCATCGACATCGGCATGATGAAGGAGTGTAAGTTGGCTTTCTCTACCCTCGAGGCATTTCAGCCGCACTGGGATGGAAATACAAGTTGGTGTATTCTGATATTATCTCCCTGGCTAATGGAGTCCTTCAGTTAATTTGTTGGTGTTCTGCCTTTACCTGCCACTCCAGACGGGTCAACAGCAGATCAGAAACCCACAGTGTAGCTCCAGGAGTCACAGACAGAAAGAGAAAAAAAAACTAAAATAGAAGCAGAGAAACTTCCAAAACAAAAGGGGAATCTAGCAACATAAATACGAGAGCCACAGAATAAATACAAAAGCCCGCTATACAGATACAAGAAGCCACAAAGCAAACATGCAATCCGCTTCACAAATATAACAGTCACAACTGCAACGTCTGTTCTGCTTTCTCCATTGAGGCGATCCCACTGAGCCACCGTGCCTATTGTGCCAGGACGTTGTGCTTTTTCTCTGTTGTTCAGTTCTCACAGTGTGTGAAGTGCAGAAGCGAGCCTTCCTGCACAGATCAGAAGTGCACGGATTGATATTATTTCAAGATGTAACATCTTCTTTCACTCTGCTTGACGTTCCTTTGATGTAATATTCATTGAGACACTCGCCATCCTGCAGACCAGCCTCTGAGGCCATTTCCGTATCAAATTTTTTTTGTTGTTGTTGAAAACTACAGACACTGCTGGACAACATATGCTCCCTGGGATTTGTTTTTTTCTCATAAACTTACAGACAAACGAACAGGATTCTCTTCTGCAGATCAGGTGGACGACTAGTCCTTCGTTTCAGCTTCGATCTAATGAAATCACCCCAATCAAAATCACATAAAAACAAGTCCCTTGCAACTCTTATTGAAGTGCTGTGGCTGAATAGGCTGCCTTGTGGCCACGGTAAATAGGATGTAATCTAATATTTAAGGACATTCGGAGGGAGCAGCAGCCAGCAGAGTCAATGGTTTGTTGTAAACTGACCTGATTTGCAGCGAGGGCAGTAGTGGATATGCATGAGGATAGGGAGTAGCATATGGCAAACTTTAGCCCCGGTCACATAGTAGCGGCGGATAATTGTGATTTTAATCCTTCTTTTACTCCCAACATGCAAACAAGCACGAGGGAAGTTACTCCGGTGTAAATGAGAGCGTAGTAGCTAATTTTAACTGCAATGAAAAGACACTGTGTTGCGTGTTTTAAAGGCGCTTTGACAGCGATGTCCTCCTCATCCTATTGGTTATGCATACAGTAGCAGGTCGGGCTGTTATACAAGTAGAAGTCGCCGTGGAAGAAGACGCCTTCTCAACCGTTGTTAACGCAGTGTGACACCTTGTCACAGCCGTCCCGGGACGACTATTATACTGTAGAGTCTTGCCTCACATCCCGCGTGTTTACAATCGCCATCACATTATCCAGTGTTGGTCCTGCCGACTGACTGATTTGAATGTGAAAGCCTGCCGGTTTTCGATTTCTGCGTCTGGAGAGCATCAGCATAACCATGACAAGCAGCGGGTGACAAGCAGGGGGATGAGAGTGAAAGGAAAGGAAGGAAGGAAGCAAGGAGGCAAAGACATGAAGGGGCGGTGGGATAAGATCTCACTTCACAATGGCTCTTTTTCCTTCAAAGAGACGCACGATTGTCGAGGCCGCATTTCACTCACCTCCGGACTGAGCATGTTTGTTAGTTTGTGTGAAGCGGATGATGCGGGGCGGGGATCAGAGGGCCGATAGCCAGAGCTTCCACCACAAATAGCCACGTTACACTGAAGTGTCTGTTTCAGCGAGGAAGAAGCAGGCGGGGGGGGGGGGGGGGGGGGGGTGGGGGGGGTGGTAGAGAGGCAACGCCAGAGAGAGACTCTTATCGGGTAAAATGCTCTCTTTGTTTGTCAGATTCATGGGACGAGAGCAGCCCCGTGTTCCCGCTGCTGACTACTATAGCCGAGCCCTATAGAAGCTGCTTCGCACGTACAGGGTTGGAAACTTGATTCTGTGATGACAGCCGTCCTCTCAGCGTCTCAAGACGACTCCAGATCAAACCCAGTATATCTTTAAGCTTAATCCTGACAGTCTGGTACATCCAGATCCTGATTCAGTTTCATTTATTTCTGCTGCACAAACGGAAGATGGTTAAATCTGTGCCGGCTGTGCTGCATCCCAGCGGTCAGAGGCTGCATTTACATCACAACGTTTTGAAAACGATGTCCGTTCACACGCTGAAAACAATGTAGTTAGCACGGCACGCCACAAGCTGGTGCTGTTGTAATGAAACCACACACGTGCAATACGCTATAAACATTAGCAATGGGGAGTACACAGACATTCGTACGGACAGACAATTTGCTATTACAGGTGTCTCTCAACTCTAAAACTACCAAGTACCGGGAGAATGAGGACGGGGAGTCATGACACTCTGGAGACAAACATTGTTATTGTCCATCTACTGAGCATGTGCAGAATGACACATGCAGACAGTGCCACAGAGAATGGAATAGACGCAACAAAAGGTTTTCCATCTTTATTTGAAAAGGTAAACAGAGTCTGAGTCAGAGACGCCAATCGGCCAAAGAGACGAGAAAAACATGCAAACTCCCAAACCTAACCTGAGTTATTGAATCTGAATTAACCCTAACCCACTGGGAGGAAACATGGCATCATGAACTTTGTTATATTTTTTTAATTTACTAGTTTTCAACACAATGGTCCCAATTTCCTTCTTTTTTCAAAGCTATTCGCACCACATACCCCCTCCCCTGCTTATTTCCTCTCCATTTTTTTTTTTTAGAAACTCTTTCTGGGTTAAGCTCACGTTGTGATCACAGAGGGCGTCTCATCATGTCATGGATGAAATTCAATCAGAAAATCATCCCAATGTTATGAAGAGCGGGAACAGTGTGTTCCCCTGACTCATGCTAGGCTTTCGGATGTTGCTCTGCTCTCAATTTAGCTTGAGCCACAATCAGACTTCTCTTTTTCTTTCTTTCTTTTTTTTTTTGCAGGCATCATGTCTGTTTTTCTTCATTATATAAACAGAACTAGAGTCATTGTGTACTGGTCCATGGGTGCTCCAAAGATGTGCGTGACCCGTGTTTCTTGAGGAACTTGAATAAAAACCTTTTGCAGCGCTGGCTGAAAGGCTAATGCTAAGCTAATATGTGGTCAGGCATCAATTACTGTCTGGCTTAACCATAAACACTTGGAATGGAGTGATGAGGAATCCTTAATTTAATCTGTGATTTGGTCGATCTTGTGCAGATTAGTGAGTTTTTATTAGCTCTACAAATGCTTCCTGTTATTATTTCACAGTAATGAGCGATTTCAGAGTGTGAGGTGGGCCATGGGGATGCCTTGCCCCAGCACATGTTTTACACTCTAACAGGATTTATTGTTTACGTTCAATAGAGACAAATTGAATTATGTTATATGCGTCAGTGCCGACTGATCAAAGGGGTTAGCGGAAAGAGAAACTCGAAATAAGTTCTTGTGGCTCTTGCAAACAACAGGTAGCGGCGCCTCGGCTGCATTGAGGAAACATACGAACGGCACAGACTCCGTTGTGGTGACACTATTAAACAATTATTTAAAATTGCAATAAAAGTCCCCACCCACCCACACACACACACAGACACACAGTCGAATGTTTATTTTGCACCACAGCTCTGCAGGTTACTTTGATTAAATCTTGCACAAGCTCCAGCACGCAGCTTCAAAATAACCACACATTCTTCTGTGTGCTCTTTTGCACATGTAACTAATCAACTAAACGTGGGCATTGTGCTCGGCTCGGAAAAGGCAGGAGGAATCAAAAGCGAATGCGTCTTTCACAGACATATACTGGCATGGATGTGGTGGAGTTGTATACGTAGCTGTATACACTGCCTGCGCGTACAGTACCTCCCCTGCAGAGAAGTGAAAACTAGAGAAAGAGGAGGTCACTGTGTGGGCTGAGTTTCAGGCTCTGCTGTGCCATCTTTGCCTGTACGTCTCTGTTAGGTGTCCTCTTGTTTTGATTGATGCTTTTGTACTGTGCTAACTCGGCCCGGTGCCCTAAAAATAAAAAGGTCGGGACAAAGATGTACACACTGTACTTGAGCATGTACACTAATCAGTCATAACATTATGACCTCTTCACAGGACATCACTCAGCAAGTGAGCATTTTGTCCTCAGACTTCATGTGCTTAAAGTTGAAAAATAGAGTAAGAATTGAATTGTGTTCACTGGACAACAGGGCCAGGCGGGCGGTGTTTAGTGGTCAGGATCTAATCAACATTGATGCATTTGTGGAACAAAGTCTGTTCCATGTGGTCTGATTCAGCAGAGCTGGTTCTGAAAGAAAATCCCAATTTGTTTTGTCTTCAGAATAGGAATCTACACAATATAATGCAGGTGGTCGTACTGTTATGGCTGATATAGGTGCGTGCGTGTAGTTCATAAAGGAGAAGGAATGTATGTATTGTGTCTGGGCTTTTCCGTGTTTGTTTGTTTACGGCCGCGGTGGCGAGCAGCTAGTCCTGTGACCTGCTGCTCACATGACCACTGACATGTGATTGTATGTACGTGTAAATATGTTTGTGCGTGTGTACGTTTGACTACATGTGGTTCTCGTGTTCTATTTCCAGCCATCTTCTTTTTTTTTTTTTTTTTTCCTCTGTCTGTGTAAAATAACACGCTTTTAGATGTGAATTTGTTGACTTTAGAGATCTGCCGGGTTCGGTTTCAGGATACGTGTTGTTTATCCGCTTGCGACTCTCAATTTTTTTATTTTTTGGGGGAATAACTCAAGATGTTTGCGGATAAATCTTTTTTTCAGTCCCACAATACAGTTGCTATCTGTTGCTGTGGGTTTTTGTCTCTGTGCTTTTATGCCGGCCCTGTCTTTATATTGGCAGCTTTGTGTCGGCCCGACCGCCATTCACTTCAGAACTGTGCGCGTTTGTTTGTGTGCCCTGCGCGGGCCGTGCCAGCACAGTTCGTAGTAAACACCCCAGCGCTGTCCTTATTTGACAGAGGTGAGAGAGAGATGCCAGGAAGAGACCTCCCCGTGTGTGTGTGTGTGTGTGTGTGTGTGTGTGTGTGTGTGTGTGTGTGTGTGTGTGTGTGTGTGTGTGTGTGTGTGTGTGTGTGTGTGTGTGTGTGTGTGTGTGTGTGTGTGTGTGTGTGCGACCAGAGTTTGTGTATATTGGTATGCTTGAGCGGGTGTTTATTTGTAACAGGATTAGAATGGCGGGAGAGCTCCTGAAACGTTTCGGCCTTCAGATGATTGAATTCCCGCCCTCGGTGTCTTTCCCGTAGCCAAGCTTCTCCCGCGGTGCTGCCCTCCAGTCGGGTCCCTCATTCAGATTCTTCATCCTCCTCCTCCTCCTCCTCCTCCTCCTCCTCCTCCTCCTCCTCCTCCTCCTCCTCCTCCTCCTCCTCCTCCTCCTCCTCCTCACTGCTTTGTGTTGTGTGGCTCTGGCTGCCTTTACACTTTGCTGACCACACTTGTCAGACGTCTAACACAGCTGAAAAGAAACATAATTTAATTATTGGGGGCTTTGTAATCAGTTAATCACATTGTACAAGTGTGTGTGTTTTTTTAATGGTATTTTGAATTCATCTGTTTTTAGACCAGAGGTCTTCTCTGCAGCCACATGTGGCTCTGCAGCCCATCTGCACTGGAAGGAATATATTTGTAAATAAACATTTTGTTTTCATTTTTGTTTTACTTGCATTCCACACTGATTTTCAAAACTGGGCTCATCTCCAGGCTGAAAACAGCTATATAAGGTAAAACAGCAAAGACAGCCAGAATAGATGGATTTGCTAAAAATGTAAAAGAAATTTAAAAAAAGGTAAAACCACAAAAAGAAATTCCCTAAAATGAATATAATTGCTAGTATGGCTTTTTTTTTAAGAAAATGGGGAGAAAAAGGGAAACAAACAAAAGAAATTGGTGGTTTAGCTCAAACTGTTCTAACAATTGGAAGCATGCAGAAGCTGTAAGCAGCTAAATGGCCGAAGTGGGAAAACCCATGAATAAAAGGGGACAAATAAATCTCTAAAAATGGCCACAAAAGCTAAAAATGTAATAAAGTATATCTCAACGAGATGAATGTAACCTCAGTTTTTGTATGTATAGCTTTTTATTTTTTTTAGATGTTTGTTTCTTAAAGGGGTCATATTAAACAGATTTTCAACACTTTCACATGGTCTCGTTGGTCCTAAAACATTGTCTTCAAGTTGTTTTGCTCCCAATCCAGCTTTTCCTTGATTTTCAATCATATGAGCTACATTCAGAATCTGCTGTGTTTGTGTGAGCTAGACTGGCTCCACCCACACATCTTGGGAACGACAGTAAAACCATTAGAAAGTGAATTTTGCATAATATGATCCCTTGAATTTCAGATATTAAGCATGTTTTGTGGCTCCAGACAAATATTATTTTGTGGTCCTGAAAATGGCAGACCCCTGTTCTAGACCAAGAAATATTAACCAGAGAAAATAATTTTTTTAAACTTCAAATGTCAGGAAAACAACTGTGTTCACTGAATCAAACCTCGTGGGAGCTGTTTTTAAAACCACATATGTATGGACACAGAGAATCTGTGAATTCCGGTGCTTTTGTTGCCTGATGTGACTCACCGGTGATGCACTTGGCTCAAGGACGATCGGTGTAACAGGAACTGAACTGAAAAAATTGTGCCCAGGTGCACTAAGGAATGCTTCGTGTTTGGAGTGTAAAAGTAAAGTATTTTTTTTACCATATTATTTCAGAGTATTTGAATTGAGAAAGCTACATTATAGTGATAGGCTCATCGGTCATCATCTAACATTGAAAAATGTGCTTTAACAGAATTCATTCAGGTTATTTGTCACACAAGAACAGCTTGTTTATTAACCAGCTCTTTAACGGCATGTCAAAATCCCCTCTAATGAGTGAAGTCTTCTACATGAACTATTTTAAAACAATTCAATTATGGCATCATTGTACACAATCTGAAACCCACAATGATTGGTAGAACAAAGTGGCAGTTCCAGGTTACCGCCAAACCACACTTATGAATAAAGAATGGGACTGAACCAGAACAGTCTTTTTAACCGATGAACCAGAGAAATAATCTTTTCTAAAATGGCAAAATGTGGTCCGGTTTCCATGACAACTTTTGAAGTGAACAGGCATCGCTTTTGCATTTTCATTTCAGAAAAGTTCGGCAACATTTTAGAAACAATGTCCGTTCACACGGCAGAGACGCTGAAAACGATGTAGTAAGCATGCCAGGCCTCCAGTTGGTGCTGTTGTTTGTTTTTGCAATGAAACCACACATGCGCACACACACACACACACACACACACACACACACACACACACACACACACACACACACACACACACACACACACACACGTGCAGAGAACGTTTGCAAAAAGTTAGTTTTCAGTCGGAGCATTTTAAAAAGTTTCACCTTGTGAGCCGTTTTCAAAAAGTTGCGTTTTCAGTGGCTCCGAGCACCGTGGAGGGACACACCCGAAACACTGTGAAAGTTTTGAGCCTTCACATGAAAATGTCAATGCCTCATGCAAACCCTTTAAACAAACTCTTCTGCACAGAGAGGCTTGTTATTATTTACCTTTTTTTTTTTTTTTTTTTTAATTATCACCAGTTCCACCTTCGACTTTCAACTATTATTGCAAGTATGAATTGAGATAATTTAATAGTTGCAAAGGTCTCGAGCAGGCAGTCCAACGTTTTAGAAAAAAACTGTGTGTTAAAAAGGATTCACAACACCAATTATGACGTTTCTGAACACTTCTGAAGGACTTGATCGTCTTTGAGTAGCAATATTGCCTCCCAACTGTTTTCATGTTTGTAAAACAAACCCACAAAAAATGACACCTATAAATAAACTCAGCATTTTCCGTTGAACCCTTGAGATGTAGCACATCTTGCATGAGCAGGAACGCAGCCAGCACTTTTAAGTGCCCCGGGGGCCCTGATGAGTCTGTTCAGATAAGAAACAGGTGCAAAAGAAACGTACAACCCACATGAATTAAAAACATGTTTCTGAATGTGCTGAGTCGACGCAGTGCAGTGTGTCTGCACCCGACACCTTCCCGCCACCGCGTTTGCCTCCATCATACGATAAGCCACTCAGCGTGTGGAGGTGCCCTCGGCGCCTGCCTGACCCGGATTCACCTCCCGGGCATCGCGGGCCCCGGGGGCATCAGTGCGAGAAAAAATTGGCTTTACAATGAAACGCAGCTCGATATGACACCAAGCGTGAGCGGCCTTCATTGTGTGGGAGTGCGTGGCGGGCTGCTTAATGAGTGAGCCCGCTGCGAACCTCTGGCCTCCACCACGGGGGGCTCTCTGCTCCCTCGCCTCTGCCAGCGTCTCTGGCATTGCTGGTGTTGACCAGGACCAGTCCCCCCCCCCCATTTGCCCCGCACCCCTCCCCTCCCACACTGTCTGTCTTTCTTTTCCACCCCACCGCCCTCGTCTCTGTGCCACGCCAGGCACCACATCCCCACATAAAGTCAGTCGCTGCCTAAACACCAAACGTTCTTTTGGTAAGCTGCTGCACGTCGGCCAGGCACTGCGGGGTGGTCAAGATGTTCCCTTTGACGGTCTCTTGTTGTTGTTTGTGGACTCCTGCCTTAACGATTCCATTCAGGGCCCGGACTTGGCCGGGGGACCGACTGCTTCAATCATGCGCCGGCCCTCAGAATAGCTGCTTTGACGGCCCGCGCCAAAACATTTTGACCAAACTGTGCCTATTCATGATTGAGTTATGGCCGTCGTACTTGGAAGTCCTCGCCACAAGGAGTGGTGCTAGGCAGACTGTTCCTGGCCTGCGACTGGACGGACACTGGAGTGCAGCCAAAGCCTAATTAATGACAGCGGGTTCAAAGAGATGAAGGCCAAGTAAATCCTGGTTTGCAGTCACATTCAGTCGGCTGGCTTTTCTTTTCTTTTTTTTTCTTTTTTTTTAAGCTTGTCGTAGTAGCTGTTAATGCTGATGTTGTCTTTACCACCACATTACGTGGTTATGTAACGTCCTTCTGTGGTCGCAATCACTGAAAATCCACTTCAAATATAGTTGTTTACAGCCTCCAGGAGAACAACCAGTGCCCAGTATGAAGTGATCCGAGCACTATTTAATTTAGTGCCGTCCATGTCAAGTCATTGGTTTCTCAAATTAGCAGTTGCTGCAAATTATATATTTATCTGATGTATTTATAACCACCGGCTCATGGCAGCACATTATATCATCATTTTAGGAGCAGGTAAAGAATAACAAAAATAAATAAATAAATCCATCCCCAGGTCAGGGAGCTACCAAGAACGGCATTCATTTTATTCATGAAGCACACGGGAGACTAACATTTCTCAGCAAATGGCAAAGTGTGTACACTTTTTGTATTCAGCAATTGAAAGAAACACATCAACAGACATAGATCACAGCAATAAAGTTACAAAGATGCTGTTAAAAAAGTCATGTTGAAATAATGTTAATAATGAATACGTATAAATAATGAACCTGAAAATGTGGAGCACGACTTCAGTATCTGTAGGGAGAAGACGTACTGTATATGAATACATGAATATGAATATTTCTGACTCCTTCAGCTGTGAAAGAGACTTCATTCCGCATTCAGCTGAATGAAACAAGGCCTGTCTTGCCACCTGCCGAGCCTGTAAACCCAAACAAACAGCTTTTGATGATTGCTGGAGGAATAAATAGTGAGGGCTTCTCTCTCTCCCTTTTTTTTTAGTTCCTGGCAGCGAGTCCAACTTGTCGCCGTATTTGCGGCTGTTATGTCATCTTTCTGGGACCGAGCCATCACGGCCTGTCTCTTCTTTGGCAGCCACGTACCGTCTGTCTGTCTGTCTGTCTGTCTGTCTGTCTGTCTGTCTGCACAGCTGGCCACTTCACGGGTAATCGTTTACCGTGGCAAAGAGTCAGTATGGGCCGAGGCACTCAGGGGTCAGTGCTTTACTCCAGCAGTGACCCACAGAGACTGTAAAACTGGATCACAAACACTAAGAGCACCAGAAAATGATCATTTGACTCCATTAACACCCGCTTGTGTCCAATGGCAATGGAGAAAAATGAGTTAGAGCCTTTCAATGGGAAATATTGGCGTGTTTTATTTTATATCCTGAAACTGTCAGTAATGTCAAAACTGTCAGAACCTTTTAGCACTACAGTTTATTTCCTTTGTTTGTCCCTTGTTTATTCATACATTTTATTTATGTATTCTTATTTATTTTATTTATTTTATTTATTTATTTATTTATTTATTTATGTATTTATTTATTTATTCATTCATTCATTCATTCATTCATTCATTCATTCATTCATTCATTCATTCATTTGTTTAAGTTGGCATTTCAGTTTTACATGTCCTACAAATTAATCAATAGTTAAATCTTTATTTAATTTAATAAAATTTTATTTTATTTAATTTTGTTTTATTTTATTTAATTTTATTTAATTTTATTTTATTTTATTTTATTTTATTTTATTTTATTTTATTTTATTTTATTTTATTTTATTTTATTTTATTTTATTTTATTTTATTTTATCGGAAAACACCATCAAACTACAAGAGGAGCTCGACGGGTCACGACACAAACCCAGTGAATGTATTTATTTATTCTTAAATTTAACACAGATCTTTTTACCAGGATTTCTTCTTAAATGAAATGAATCACGCCTGGTAAAGGCTTCCCCCGAACCCCCCGCACCTGCTGCTTCCTGCTACCAAAACAGTTCAAATCAGATTTATATCTGCCGTTGCGTCTCCATTTAAAGTTTTTCCCTCCAGTGGCTTGAGTCTGCGGCTGCAGATGCTTTGCTTTGACCCGGCTTTCTAACTTCAGCTAATAATTTAAAGAAGTGGTCTAACGAGATGAATCGCTGGAGGATTACAAAGATTTCTCTCAATACAGATGTCGCCTGTTTTCCATATTATGAAGCCTCTTCAGGCTCTGCAGCTTGTAGTGTGAGGTTTCCGGTTTCACACCGTGAGAGGCTTTTTTCTGCAGGTCCAGATGTGGGAGGCGTCTCCACAAAACAAACACACTGCTGCGGGGACCAAACCAAGGAGGTGGAATAATGCACAAGTTTTTTTTTCTTTTTATCCATCTTTGGTGGCAGATGTGTCCGTTTGCTGTAATACTCCAGACATCCAATCGTCGCTGCAGTTTTCTCCCCTCATGGCTGGATCAGTGTGATTCTACCTTTTGTACTTAAAAATGCAAATTTATATGCTGCTTTAATGGAGTTTTTTTTATCTCGTAATTTGGCTACTTTTGAATATTTAAAATCTGCAAAATATTTTGTGTTTTTTACCATTTTTCCAAGTAATCTTTTACTTTTTTGATACTACGGCATGTTTTTGATGGTGCTGAGCAGCTAGATAATCCAGTCTGTGATTGGATGAAGTCCTGGTTCCCATCATGCGTCTCTGCTTTCTAGTAGTTTCATGAATTTAAAGCTTATACAATGTTTTACTCAGTGTCCTTGCTAAAGGATGTTAGCAGTTACATTCTAGATATATAACAGTATAAATGTAGTAAAATTCGAGAAGAACTTATTTCAACTTGGGAGAGGTTCATTATATAAGTTACTTATTAGATAATGATTTGTCATTAGAGGTAAAATAACTTCAATATGTATTATTATATAAATTATAATAAATATTATAGTATTACAAACTCATACACTCATGTTGATACTGTATTTCACCCCTGAGGAAAACTTACCCGTGTTCCCTCAGATGATATAAGATGAGGTGGAACTTTGTGAAAAAAACACAAGAAACCAAGTAGAAGGGAAACTTTTCAAAATAAATGCTCCGACTCCATCTCTGTGTCAAAGACGACACGTCACTTTAATAACAATCCAGCTTGGTCGTCTGTCCGTCCTTATACTCGCCATTGTTAATGTTTTTAGTGTATTGTTCTCTGCACACGTGTGTGGTTTCAATGCTAAAACGACCAACAGCACCTACTAGTGGCCCAACATGAAAGCGACATTTTCAAAACATTACCATGTAAACGCAAACATTTTCTGAAACGTCGTGTAAACGGGGCCTGAACCTAAAGCAGCTTCATTAGAAAATGGTACAGGGCGGCCTGAACCAACCCGAACTGTAACTTTTATTAAAGGCTGAAAAGTAGAGACTGTGTTTGCCTCCCAAAAATAATAATACTACTTTTCTGTAAGGGAAGTTACCTACTTGACAATATACTAGTACCAAGAAATACTCCTTAAAGAAATGTGAGTATTGGGAAGACATTAATTCCTCCACTATTTACCTGCATGTTGTGGAAAAAGTCTGAGCTTCGGACTTCAATCAACACTTTTGTTCAAACTCCTGCGTGGTGGGAACTAGCAAAATGATGCCTGTGTCAAACTACAAGTGTGTGATGCATCGATTTTACATAGGACACTGTATAATCAGCTGAAAGAGAGCAGGGAAGTGAGGAAGTTAAAGAGACAGAAGTTTGACTGAAGGTGCATAAATAAGCTGCAGAAACATCCAGTATAAAGGAAACATTACTTTTGAAAGTGTTGATGAAACGACGGTCACACAGTCTAGAAGAGTTAGTTAATAATAAGCACAGTATCCACTCCTCACGTCTCATTGTGTTTTGAGATGTGACAGAAAGATGTAAATCTGGTGCGATCTGCGATAAATAATTAGTGCTGAGAATAGAAGATTTTAAAGCAATGCCCCAAGACATGTGGCGTGCCAGCCCCCCGGCGTTCCCCGCAGAGCCTCTCATCTCGTCAAAAACCTAAAGGAGTGACTATAAACAGTACGTCTAACCCACTCTGCAGCGCTCCTGCAGCATGAATAAACCAGGAGGCACTTAAATATCCAACACCCGCTGCATCAGCCGTATAAAAGGTCTGCAGACATGACAGGGCTCGACTGCGTGCCAACTTGTGGAGATGTATGCTTCACGTAGCCCGGGATGGAAATATTTGGAGCTTACATTACATCTCCCTCTGCTGCTCTCAGTTTGGATGTCCTGTCCTCCAGCTTGGTACTTTTTCCTGTTGACTGGAAGCATTTCGGGTCTTTTACTTGAGGCTAGCGCTCCAACTCGCTCAGCTATGAAAATAAATTGTATTGTTGAGGAACAAGTTCCTTCAAATCCACTTCTTTTTTCCATTTGTGGGTTTGTTTCTGATCGTGCGCCCCTGTCGCGTCCCTTTCTCGCAGTTATCCTGACGGACGAGGAGGTTCAGAGGAAAAAGGAGATGATCCTGAAGAGGAAGGAGGAAGAAGCGGCCCGGGAGGCGATGAGGCCCCGGCTGAACGAGGAGCAGGCCCGCATGATCTCCTGCCTGGTGGAGGCCCATCACAAGACCTACGATGCCTCCTACTCAGACTTCTCCCGCTTCAGGGTGAGTCCCAGGAGCTTCTCGGCAGCACTGTATGGCCACTTTGTCGTCTCTCATGAGTGAGACGAACTTTAATAACGCTGAAGGAAGGGAACCTCGTAGCTTTCAATCATCACAAGCAAGAGACATTTACATTCATGCTCATCCTGAAATAAACTGATTTCAAAACAGGTGGATTTGCTACATCTTTCATTTTGAATTCAAGCCGGTATTTTGGTTAATATGTCTTTAAATTATAAACAAAACAGCAAATAAATTTAACAAATTTCTAATCATGACCAGTTATATGTTTCAGTTCAATCTACTGTCATCTTGAGTGGACCAGCTGGGTAATATGGTGCTATAATAACCTTTAAATTTAACCCCTTGACGCCTGTTGTCTCGAGTTTGCAACATACTGCTTGCGTTCAAATTGCAGCCGAGATATCGTACGCATCCCACCAATGCTGATGTGTGCATGTTCGATACGTACCTAGGAACCTTTAACAATCACTAGTTTCTCGATGGACCGGTCGGAATGGGACGTACATGTGATTTATTCCTCCTAACCTCGAACCCCAGCCCTAACTCATAACCCTGTGCCTCAACAAGAACAAGAAATTGCTTTCTTGTAATCCAAGATCAAGGGTCCAATCCAGCTGGAGAAAAGTGTAGCCAGACGGTTCAAAATCACATTCTAGTTGGTGTTATAGTGTAAATAATAATAAACTATTTTGTGGCATCAACGTCTAACCCGAGCCCTAACCCGAGCCCTACACTATGTTCTATGGACAAAATACAAATCTTAACATAATTTAGCATCAGCTTGAGATCAAAAACACAAGTGATTTGTTTTGTATAATTGCAAATATATTCAGGCGTCGAGGGGTTAAACAGTAAAGTCTGTCTTTGTTGTGGCTCAGTATATATGTGATGAAAATGTTGATATCAAGGGTGACAAACATGAGGCCCGTGGAGCAAAAATGACTTGTGAGAGGCTCCAATCCGGCCAAACTACCAAGAAATTGTTAATAATTCAAAGGAAACATAGATTTATTTATTTTTCAAACAAACTTCTTGAGAGTAGTGGAAAGAACACAACTCTGAGACCCGAGCTGAGGTATCGGTGATGTAGAAGTTGGCAAACTAGCATCAGCCTCAAAGCCGAGCTGTCAGGGTGAGTTTGTAAAAACACCCATAATGCAACAGCAATGGGAGAAGTTCTTTGGACATTTCACTGTCTATTGCACCAGAAGGTTTCATTAAAATTGGTTTTATGTTGTAGTTATTTCCTATAGTAATTGTTTGGTTTTGTGAAAATATCAACATTTTCATCAGGTATACGTTGCACCACAACAAAGAAAAACTTTAAATTTAAAGGTTATAATGCCACTATTTTACCTATCTGCTCAAGATGATATTTGGCCCCCGAACTGAATGTGTTTGACACCCCTGATCTATATGTTTGTAAAGCCAAACGATTAGTAACGAAAATGACTCCAATCTCAACTTGAAGCCAGTTTTTAATAAAACCTTTTAGTGTCTAAAAAACTTCTATTGCTGTTGCATTCTGGGTGTTTATACAAACTCACCCTGACAGCACGGCTTTGAGGCTGAAGCTCTTTTTCATGGTAGAATCACTGATATCTCAGCTCACGCCTCAGTGTTGTGTCGTGTCTGCAGGCCTTTTGTTTGACACCCCCAATATGTACTTCTCAATAAGAGAGTTCTGGGTAAGGCCAATGCAAAAAAACTGACTTTCAAAGAAGGCAAGACAACAACACAGCAGATCATGTTGTTTCATTCTGGCCTCATTCTCAATAAAGTTCAATAGAATTTCTGGTGAAACACAAAAAATGAGGCTCATTTATCTGTACCGAGGTTTTTCCTAAATCCACGTGAGTTCCCGCAGAGTTTAGTCTGAATTAGAATAGACCGTAAACAAAGCAAAAGCTGTATCATCCATTTACTTTATCTTCATCGTGACGGTGCAAAATTCCCGCCTGCCTCCGTCTCCTTCAGCCACGCTTGTGGTTTGAAACAATAGATATTCCAAAAAGCTCACCTCGTTTATCTACGCTGAGAAATCTCCTCCTTTTGTGTGTGTGTGTGTGTGTGTGTGTGTGTGTGTGTGTGTGTGTGTGTGTGTGTGTGTGTGTGTGTGTGTGTGTGTGTGTGTGTGTGCGTGTGCGTGTGTGTGTGTTGTGTAACATCTTCAGAGGGGAGCGACCGCATCTACATTCTGGCTTCCTTTGGTCAAAACCATCGGACAGAATTAAACTCTGTTGCATTTTTTTTGCAGTGGGTTTGCTGGAGATCATGGTTGAAAAAGCAAAATGAATTCATGTCACATTTATTTATGCAGCACAACAAAACACAGTAAAACTTTCCCAGAGTGAAGCCGTTCAGACAGATAGAGAGGAGTCAGGCCGTGAAGCCTTTGTGTGAAAAACAAATGCTGGGATCAGTCTTCGACGCCGGTTGCAGACGCGACGTGTTCAGGTTTTCATCGGGACGTCGAAGCTGGAGTCCGTGTGGTTGGAGGTTGTGTAGACTCCTCACTGGTCCATGTTTAGTTTGGATTGGATGTTGCTCAGCCATGACTGTCAGTATGACTGTATCTTTGCCTGCCTTTGGCCAGGTGAATAATCTAAGGCCCCGTTTACATGATTACCGTTATTGGACAACCGACTCTACCACTGAGCAATATGGACATTTTACAAATGTCCATATAAGCCTTTTGTCCTCTGCTCTGCGTGTGTGTGGTTTCATCACAAAAACAAACAACAGCACCCACTAGTGGCCCTACATGAAAACTACATAAATTTCATAATTTCTTCAAAATGTTACCATGTAAATGTGGAACTTTTCTGAAACAGAAATGTAAAAACGGAGCTATTTACCTGAAGTGTTGTCGTGTAAACGAGGCCTGTTACTCCCTCCAGACTGAGCCGCCAGCTCCCGTCACACACCTGTGTTTCTACTTTGTTTCACACAAGTCACCGAGGCGCTCCTCCGCCCGCAGGCGGTGTCGTGTTCTCGGCCTCCGTGTTGTTAACCCGATCCTCCCGCACAACGAGTAAATGAGATGGAGAATACAGATCGGCAGCAGGAAGTCTCCGCTGCGGCCCGCGGCCTGTTATTGTAAAGTGTGATTGTAGCTCCCGCCGGGGAGTGAATACCTGAACTCTCCAGATACCGAGCCGTGGGCGTCGCATTGAACTGCACATGACCGGTAGCAGATGGGGAGGTCAGGTAATACTGACAGTGGAAAACACACACACACACACACACACACACACACACACACACACACACACACACACACACACACACACACACAAGCCACACCCGTTCAGTCATGTCCTTAAGCTGCCTGTGCTCTGCTGGGCGAGCTGTCAGCACTTTGTATTGTCGCTCTCCGGCCCGTCTGGATGTTTCCACGGCGACACATGTGGTCACCACTTTTCCACTTTTAGATTCCGAGTAAAACCCCAAACGAGCGTCCGTATTCCTGTAACTGTACTTCTGTGAATCGGCCTGCTGATGTCGGACATTTATTTGGTTTTCAGGGAGTTGTGACGGTCTTAATATTTGTGTTTCTCTGGTGTGTTTGGCAGCCCCCGGTGCGCGAGGGTCCGGTAACCCGCAGCGCCAGCAGAGCCGCCTCCCTTCACTCCCTGTCTGATGCCTCCTCCGACTCGTTCAACCACTCACCGGGTGAGTCCTCCCTCTGTTTGCTCTCGTCGCTCCGGGTTAACTCCACCAAGGACGCAGCCCTGAACGCATCTGTTGATCTCAGACGAGTTCTCCGCCGCCCACCTCTGCCCCGTCCTCATCATCAGCACCACTCTTCTCCTCTCGCCACAAAACAAAATGCTCGCACATGTGCTCGATAAACTCAAGATTTGGAGTTCACCTCGAGGACATTTGTGTATTTTTCTACAATAAAGATGCGGGGATGGATAGGGATGATTGGCACAAATTTACAAGTACATGTGTTTTCTTTTTAAGGGCTGGAAACGTCTGTGGTCAGAGTGTTCTTCCAAGTTATGAATATTTTCTACCGAACCAAGTTTCTTTTCTTTTTCTTTTTCTTTTTTATAAAGTAGAAGTTGAATGTTCCTGTTATTGCTCATTATAACATCAGAAGCTCAATCGTTTCTGTGAGTCGATGTTTAATAAACATGAACAAAGAAAACGTTTTCTTCTTTCATCTTTTAATTGGAGTTCCTGCTTCCACCCTCTTGTGTCCCGAGCAGAGTCGGTGGACACCAAGATGAACTTCAGCAACCTATTGATGATGTATCAGGACGGCGCGAGCAGTCCGGACTCCAGCGAGGAGGACACCAAGCTCTCCATGCTGCCCCACCTGGCCGACCTGGTCTCCTACAGCATCCAGAAGGTCATCGGTTTCGCCAAGATGATCCCCGGCTTCAGGTACAGGCGACCCCGTGGAGGAGGCCGTCCAACTCAATGCTTTCAAACCTGATTGAAATAAGATGCAAGTTAATTCAATATGAACGTGCCCATATGAATTATACAAGTTAACTCTGATACCTTTTAGAATAATTATATTTCCAGCATTTAAATTTCACAGAACAAACCAGGGTTTGTTGACGCCTCGCAGTCACGGAAACTCCCAAAGATTCCAGAGGGAAGATCCCGTTTGTTCTTGCAAGATCTCGATTCGCCTTGGAAAAACAATCAACGATCAACGTTTTAGACTACTCTTGTGGCTTGAATAGTTTTTCTTTGCGAAAGTTTGGCATTTCTTCCGGCTAAATCGGGAAAATGTTTACATTTTCACTGGAGGTGCCGCAACGCTGTCTGATATCCCAGAAACCCTTGCGGCAGGTTTCTGGAGATGAAGTCAGTTAGCGAAACGTAAACACAGTTTGATGGCTACAAATTCCGGTTTGATTGTAAACATAGCGACTTTGGTGGGATCGATTTAGGCAACTGCAGGTTGGAAATGAGCATTGATGCTCTTATTTTGGTGTTTTGGTTTATTGCCTGTGCCGAAGTGATGGGAAGTATACTTTAAAGGTTTTTTTCTGGTAGAGTAACTTTAAATCATACAGGAAAATTAAGCATCAACGTGCCTCACTGCCAATAATCTCGCAGAAATCCCAAATAATCTGCAGCATAATAATTTGTTTAGCAGTAAAACATCACTGCATCCCATCAGAACCACGTACGGACACGAAGACCTCCACTCAGGCCAGTTTGTGTCATCACTCACAAACAAACACGCTTTTCCAAGAATACACAGAACAGGCTGCAGGTTGTTTTTATTTTGTGTGTGTTTTTTTTTTTTTTTTTTTTCTTTTCTTAATATGAATGCACGCTGGGCAGAGACAAGCGTTTCTAAACGTATGCACATGCAGACGCCGTGTAATCAAAGAGCGGGGACGCCACTGCTGCCTGTGATAAATAATGCACTGACGTGTATCTGCATGCAGTGAAAGCAACGGTAATTGTTTGTATACATGTACTGTTACAGTGGAGTTTTCTACCCTCTGTCTGGACGGTGCAATGAGGAGTTTTAAGTCCACTTCGTGGTCCCCAAAAAAAGATAATCACAATTATTAGCCGTGGTTATTTGGTGGATTTCTGTGTTTCACCTCAATTGGATTCTGATTCATTGTTAAACTTTATAGCAGCTCAAATCTTTCATATTCAGAATGAAACTTTAAATATAATTGAATTATACTGGACACATTATCGGCGTCCAGCTAAGATAGAAAATGAAATGCCGTCAAAGATCGTTGCTAAACATTGCCATGACTTGTATGATCTTTTTACTAAGAAACAGACTCCTAAAGTGAATTATTTTAGTTTTTCACTGTTAAAAATGAAACGCAAACCACTGCTTTTCAAACTAGCAATGCTCACGTTGACACACGATTAAGCAGCGAATGTGGCGTCTGTAATTATGTCTCATCCCATCCATTAAACCTCATCACAAGTATGTTCAGAACAACAAATGAGCTTCTGGAAATATTCATTTTAGAGTTTGGACGTGGAGGAGTGAAAATCTAAGGCTGTTCCAGCCACAAAACGATTTCCATTTTAAACAACTTGTAAACTGGACTTTGAACTGCCAACACACATGCAGATCATTGAGGCATTAAACTCGTGTTCGCCCCCTGTTGGCTGACTGATGTAAATACCTCTGATATTAATGTTTATTTAATCACAGCAACCAAATCTCAATCAATGTTTGATTAACTGTGGAGCCCGGAATTCTACTTTGATTATATAAACACTATTTATGTAATCGATCATAAAGACAATAATCTGTCCACCCTGACTTTTCTACAGGAGCCTGTGCAGCTCACACAATATGATGAACAATCAATAAAAGAGCAGGGACACGAATCCCTGTGGCAGAAGCAATAAAACCCTGAAAACCTGCAGCGCCTCGATACACACGGAGTCTGTTGTTCTTTAAAATGTCCTCAGGTTTCCAGGTTATGAGACGAACTGAAACGTCCTAATCTTACGAACATATTCTATCAGTAGTTTGTGACGGTGGTCTTTAGCTCGTCATTGAACACAAACTTTGGACCAGATCCCCCGACCTGGTCTGGTTCCTTCAGGTATGAGAACTCTGACACTACTTCAGTAGAAGAAGCTGTTTTTTTTTTTTTTTCCTTCTATTTAGACACATGAATAAATGTTTGAGAGTGGTTTAACTTTGTGATATGTGTGGCTCGTGGGGCGGAAGTGCTAACCACTACACCACCGCGCCGCTCTGCTTGTTGACTGTAATTATTATTTATTTATTTTTCCCCAGAAAAATAAAGACTGTGTCTTCTCTGAAATGCTGTGTGTTCACTTAGTGTGCTGTAAACAGACACGTGTGCGCTCTGTTGCCACAGTAACGTAAATATAATGAATGAAGTTCTCTCTCACTCGGTTCTAATGTGGGTGGTTAACTCGGCCTCTCTGCCTCATAAATACTTGTCATCTGCTGAGAGGATCGTGGAAATTTTGAGGATTTTATCTTGTTTTTTTCCGGTTTCTCTTAAGATTGTAGAAATTATCAATCTTCTTTCATGCCCCAATCAGGCCCGAGTCTGTATCTTCTATTTACTAGTTGATGTCTCGTATCATCACTTTTTGAAGAATGTATTAAGATATTAAGATCGAACCTATTTCCATTTCCAGAGGTGATCCTTTTAGAATTCTGTCTGTTTGAGGATCACAGTGACCGTCTCTTGGTCCTATCTAAGTGGCTGAAATATCTAAGGACGGCTGATTCTTTATCACATCCGTTAACCGTCTTCATAAGCTCGTTTAAACCAACCACAGTTTAAAGGCCTGGAGGTCTGCAGCAGCCGGATGGTTCACGCCCCGTTTACACAGCGTTTCAATTGAAACTGAAAATGCATCGTTTTTGCAGGCGTTTTGAAAGGCAAAAGACAAACTTACAATTATCAAAGTTGTCTTTCCCACTGTAGTAATCCTTCTGGTTATCGCTGTGAATTATGGAAAAACGTTGGTAACACTATATTTTTGAGAGATTTTTTATCTCCCAGTCCAACAATAGACATTTCACATTGTAAGAAATGTCAAGTTAAGCGAGCAGCTGAGGCACTACTGGCAGAAAATAGAGATTACAGTTTAAATTACAGCACAAAACCCTCATGTGTAAACTTACTCTCATAGAAACTCTACAATGTTTCTTATGTGCATTTCTTTTTCTCACTGGTGAGTTTGATGTTAAAATATCCAAGTAGCACTAAATAGATGGTTTATCTATTAACCTGTTTAGAGTTTTTCTTTTTATTAAGTGATGAGATGAGCAGATCCCGTCACATAAAGAATCATCTTCATGGCTCTCATGATTCACTCTCTTTGAATGTGGACATTTCTGCACTGGACGTCACTGAGATAACACCATAAACATGAAGTGACTTGCTTCAATGATATAGAAATCTACAATAAATCAATAACTGTCAAGCTCCTCGGTTGCTTCATCGGTACAATAAAAGAGGGCTGAAATAATTGTTGTCCTCATTGTGATTGTAAAGTTTCTTAACCAGGTGATGGTAAATTCATCACATAAATGTTTTGAAATGAGAGCAGTCACCTCAACGCTGTTAAATGTTAATACGTGCAAGTGAAAGCTCTGCTTGATGAGCCTGGACGCTGCAGCGGACGGAACAGAAAGCAGCTCCAGCTGCAGCAGAGACCACGCCCGGCTCATACTTGACAACACTTTGTTTCTTGTGTCCTGCAGAGACCTGACAGCAGAGGACCAGATCGCTCTGTTGAAGTCCAGCGCCATCGAGATCATCATGCTGCGCTCCAACCAGTCCTTCAGCCTGGAGGACATGTCCTGGAGCTGCGGAGGGCCCGACTTCAAGTACTGCATCAACGACGTCACTAAAGGTTGGTCGCAGCGCGCGGTTGGAACCGCCCGGGCGGGATGATGAGCCGCGTCGTCGGCGTTATCGATGCATGAAGCAGCTCCGGCACACGGATCTCCTTTATTGATTACGACAAGTCTCGCTGGCGTCCTCTCTCCTGCACTCAGGATGTTTCCACGAAGGCCGCCAACATGAAGCTCTGCACCAATAGAAGACCTCACACACACACACACACACACACACACACACACACACTGAAGGACAGTAAAGTGTTTATTGTTGTAGGTGATGACACAGCTGTGATTGTTTTCTCTCTAGTTTTATATAACCCAGTCGCACAAGGATCACCCACACACTTACTTTTCTATGCACACTTGCACATCACTGCAAGGCTCCGACTCCAGGTATTTTCATGGACGCAGTAAAGCAGCCGCACACACACACACACACACACACACACACACACACGTGCGCACACACACCCACACACCCACACACACACACACACACACACACACACACACACACACACACACACACACACACACACACACACACACACACACACACACACACACACACACTGCTGTATTCAGGCTGAGGTCAGAGGTATAAATAGAGAGCAATCATTCTCCTGCTTAAAGTTTTTCTTTCATTCACGAGTCAACAGAGTGCCTGGTGCAGGAAGATGTGAGGATGTGATTATCTCGGGTGAGAGGGCTATGAAGATTGAGGATGTGAGGAAGTCGCAGAAAAAACATGTAGATTCTTGCATATTTCCTCCATGCTGGTCTCTCATCTGTGCTGTTTTTCTGCTGCTGACATTGTTCGAGAGCACGTTGTCACCAGGTGACTGAATCCTGCCCGCTGATTGGCTTCTGAGGCGCCTCGCACACCTCTCCGTTACCGTCCATGTGACTGTCGTTTTCCTTTTCCAGTGTTAATGCTTGACACTGTAACGTCGCACATCGTCAAAGCAACATTTACGATAACATGGTAGACGAGACGTAGCGCACACCTCCAGTGAGAGGGTGTGAGGATGAAGACTGTGAGGATCTTTGTGTCTGCGCCTCCACAGCCGGTCACACTCTGGAGCTGCTGGAGCCGCTGGTCAAGTTCCAAGTCGGTCTGAAGAAACTCAACCTGCACGAGGAGGAACACGTGCTGCTCATGGCCATCTGCCTGCTCTCCCCAGGTACCGCTCTGTGCGTGCGTGTGTGTGTGTGTGTGTGTGTGTGTGTGTGTGTGTGTGTGTGTGTGTGTGTGTGTGTGTGTGTGTGTGTGTGTGTGTGTGTGTGTGTGTGTGTGTGTGTGTGTGTGTGTGTGTGTGTGTGTGTGTGTGTGTGTCTTCATACTAACCATGATTCTCCAGCTTAGACTCCCATTAAAGCGATTAGAGTCCAGGTGGGTTTCAGCTTCCAACACGGTGAATGGGTGCAGTAGAAACTGTGGCACAGCATTGATTCGAAGCGGGACGTCACAGAAAACCACTGAATGAGTCCATTAGCGGCAAGGACACGTGGAGAAAGGAGGGAAAACTCCTCAAGCTTCTTTACTTTAGTTCTGTGGGACGTTATCTCCTCAGCAAGTGTAGACAGCAAAGAGGGAGATCTTGTTGAAAAGATTGTTTCTCAAATCTTGTCAAGGACTTGTTGCTCACCGCTTTCTGCTGACAGCAAGTGTAATAAAAAGAACTTTGGTCTGCACAACTGAAGAAATACAAGCATCAAATTTTAAAACTGTACTTGTAGAGTGAGTGGAGTGTGCTCGGCAGGGATGGTGTGTTACAGCGATAATAGCAAGGTCACGGGGGGAGGGGGGTTGAAGCCGCAGGAGCGACCGCCCAAGTCCTAAAAACCCAGAAACCACCACTGCTCCTGCTTCCTTTGAAGAATTGATGGGTCTCTATGTAGATGCCTGAAGCGGTCCTAATGATTTTTACAGGCTCAGAAGACTTCCAGGTTTTAATCTGCAGCATAAAATGTGCCATTAAAGCGACCTACCTGCCGTTTATGCATCATTAAAATGTCTGCCGCAAACAGGCGGCTGAACGAGACCGCAGAGGTCGTCGGGGACTTTCTGCCATCGTATCTAACATGATGTTTGCACATGCAAGTTATAAGTTGAAGCTGTTTGAAACAGGAAGTATTGATTGTTAAAACATGACCACTCTTCTACTTCCTCACCTGGATCCTCCTCAAATGTTGGGAGAAGTGAAAGATGAAAAGGACCCTGAAGTACTGTAGTTTCCGCCTCAGAGCAGTTACGCTTAAAAAATAACTTTGATTTCAGCTCAGAAACATCGTGTTCCAAAAAAATATAAAAGAACTTTGAGTTCCATTGAATAATTGATTGGAAGCCAGTAAATGGCAGTGATGTGTTGACGTGCTGCAGCTCAATAGAAACGATCACGATCTGCTGGCTGTGATGTTCTGTGACGATGAGGAAGACTGAACAGAGCGTTCTCACTCACCCTCTCTTCGCCCCGGCAGATCGCCCCGGCGTCCAGGACCACGCCCGCATCGAGCAGCTCCAGGACCACCTGTCGGAGGCGCTGCAGGCCTACATCCGGGTCAACCACCCGGGCGGGCGGCTGCTCTACGCCAAGATGATCCAGAAGCTGGCCGACCTGCGCAGCCTGAACGAGGAGCACTCCAAGCAGTACCGCTCGCTCTCCTTCCAGCCGGAGCACAGCATGCAGCTCACCCCGCTGGTGCTGGAGGTGTTCGGCAGCGAGGTGTCATAGCAGGGGGGGAGGAGGCGCGCGGGCGCCGCAGGAGGATCACCCCGCCCTCACACCCCTCAAAGTATCCCCGACACCACCCCGGGCACCTGGGAGAAAGATGGAGGATCAGCTTGTTGATCTTCCTCCTCCTCCTCCTCCTCCTCCTCCTGATCTCAAGCAGAAGACTGGACCTCTGGATTTTACACATTCTCCGCATAACCAGATTCTGGTTTGATTTTGATTTTTGGATTTCCATTACATTTCATCACATCATGCAGAAAACTCACCAACATCCAGATCCTCCTCCACCCCCACCCCCACTCCTGCTATTTTCTCTCTCTCTCTCTCTCTCTCTCCCTCTCTCTCTCTCTCTCTCTCTCTCTCTCTCTCTCTCTCTCTCTCTCTCTCTCTCTCTCTCTCTCTCTCTCTCTCTCTCTCTCGATGGATCCCTTCTCGCGTCATGGCTCCATGTTTCCCGACGTGGCCGTGGCGGAACAGGAGCGGACACACAGGTTTACATGATCTACACAGATATTGGAATATCTCCACCACCGGTTTACACTTAACAGATCACACATCCGAGCTTTGCAGCGGTTTTAAGTAGAAGACGAGAGTGGAGCAGGAGTGTGTGTGTGTGTGTGTGTGTGTGTGTGTGTGTGTGTGTGTGTGTGTGTGTGTGTGTGTGTGCGTGCGTGCGTGCGTGCGTGCGTGCGTGCGTGCGTGCGTGCGTGCGTGCGTGCGTGCGTGCGTGCGTGCGTGCGTGCGTGTGTGTGTGTGTCCCCTGCCGATCCCGGCAGAATGTGTGTTTGGTGTCGGATAGTGGCGGAGTGACGTTTTGGGAACGCTGGGATCCGGAGGAGGTCGGATACACGGAGCGAGGTGCTACAGGTGGAATTCCCAGTTCACTCGACAAAAGGGATTTTCACAAAAACAAGAATGTATGTATAATACTATATAAATATAAATAATACGTATAAGCTGATAGATATATGGATATATATATATATACACACACACAGTATATATATATATATATATATTTAAGAGAGCGAGACATGGTTGCGTCCATGGAAGCAAATAGCTATGAGTGTTGTATAATGTAGAGGATCTGAAGGCCCCTCCTCAGTTTGTGTGTGTGTGTGTGTGTGTGTGTGTGTGTGTGTGTGTGTGTGTGTGTGTGTGTGTGTGTGTGTGTGTGTGTGTGTGTGTGTGTGTGTGTGTGTGTGTGTGTGTGTGTCCCGTTATAAAAGACACACGCCGAGAAGCGTGCGAGGAGGCCTTGTATTTTTGCGACGTGTACAGTGTGTGAGAATATCGATGGACCACAAGGGGGTGTGAGTTCAGGCTCTGACGGGGGGTCTCGCGCAGGGAAGCTCTTCTCTGTCGGGTTTCATCTTTATTTTGGACCTGTGAAGTTTTATCAAGTGAAAATACACAACTTCATGTTTTTTGTGGATAGTAATTATCCCCAAAAAGAAAAAAGGAAAAAAAAAAAAAAGAAAAAGAAAAAAAAGAGAAATACATAAATAAATGTCTGGCTGGTTAGATTGCTGCTAAGACAGTTTGCGCCGCGCGGTCGGACAGAACCCGGCCGCCGGCGGTCGCCTCAGGGAAAAGTTTGTCTGACGATATTGTGTACTCTGTGTTTTGGGTGTGCGTTGCGTAAGCTTACAATCATGAGACAGAGATTGTTTTTTGAAGCTCTAGGCATCACTGTGATTTCTAATCATTACTAAATGACAGCATAAGGAAGCTAAACCAGAAACTTTATAGAAAATTACTACACGATTTTCATTCCTAATCTGATCGATTCAAAAGTCGCCTGATTGTACCATCCAGTAAGACGTCGGTGTTAAAGCCGGACACTTTTTCTTTTGTGCTAAAAACATTGATCCTCATCAGCCTTAAGTTTGGAGTTTTTTCAGGTCAAAGTGTGTATTCTACAGATGGTAGCAATATGAATATATATATATAGTTACAAAACAAAAACGATGGAATGAAATCCTACAGATGCTCTAAAAGCAGGGCAGCCATACCAAGCATGAGAAAGAACTTTTTTTATAGAGAAAACACAAGCCTCACTCTTTTTTCTCCTCACATTTCTATCATTTCAACACCAGCCACATAAGCGAGGTTTAGGATGTTAATTTCCGACATCACTACATATCATATCACCTTTCCGTTGACATGGTGCATGCCCCCCCCCCCCCCCCCCCCCCCACCCCCCCAGCCCCCACCCCCACCCCACCCTCTCTCACGCAGGCCTGGATCACCCCCTTGTGGACAAACTTTGTAAATACCACTTGCTAAGTCTGTACATAGTTAGAGATTAATGTAGGTAAAATACTAAGAAGATTCAACTGTTGGCGGCAAGACGCTCTGGAGATACGATGCTATATGCAATTAGGAGACGAACTCTTATGTTGTAGTTGACTGGAGTGGACAGAGGGGGCGCCGCTGCTGGAGGTACGGAGACGTGTGAGGGGATCGCCGTGTCCCGGTGCGACACCGACATCAAAACTTATCACAGATTGCGGCCATGCGCACCATTTTTTTTCTCTCATATCTTGGCACTTTGCCCAGATATTTAAAAACACACATTTGAAACACTTAAGAGACAAAGTTGACATGTGAACCGTCCAGAGTGACGAAGCATCAACCAGCGATGTTCATTTGCTCTTTCCCCTCCTTTCTACATACAAAGAAAAAAAATAAGTTGCTTTTATTTCATACAGTTTTGGTAAAGTCGCACCCTGACTGGTTTCCAGCGTTTTGGAAAATGTGCTTCTAATGCGGCTGCAGAGTATTTCAGGGGAGCCCTCAAGATTAAGTAAAGTTTTTGGAACAAAATAGCTTCAAAAATCCCCCGAATATTTTCAAACGGCCTCCCTAAAAGCATAGCGCCGACATGCAGCATCAAGCGCTTGTGATTTGACACCAGCCTCGCTGGTTGTGAATGAAATAGATGAACTTATGAAATAATTAGTGATTTAAAAAAAAACAATTTTTACATCTTATTGAGAAAAATCTCTTAAAGCAGAAGCTCTGGATGATGGTTTCTTTGAGAACCACTGGCCAGTCTCTTTAGTTCCCTGCCACAGTTATAAGCACCTTGCATTTGTGGGATGAGCAGCAGAGAGACGTCTGTGGGTTACGGCGTCGTTATCGGAGAGTGCTCGTCTCTGCTGCACATCCCGCAAATGCACGTTGCCCCGATGTGGCAGAGGGAATAAAAAAACAGAGTTTGAATAAAAACAGGGATGTCAAAGTCATTAAAAAAAAAGGAAATAATAAAATGATTGAATAATAACCTTGGATAACGAATCCAAAAGTAGATTCTTCAAAAGTGAATCACACAACAGAGAAAATCCAGAGATCTTAATAATAAGTTAGTTATTTAAAGCCTCCTTCTCTTAATGCTCTCTCAACAGCTCATACAGATGTGTACACACCGAGAACTAAAAAGCTAAACCAACGAGCCAATAAGAAATCAAACGAATTGGATCGTGCACAATAAAAACTCATCTTTCAGGCACTTTATGGAGTCGCGTGTATTTGGCAGGTGGATATAATGACTCCAGCTCAGTTCCACCGAGTCTTATTGAAAATGTTAATATTAGTAAATATTTAAGACGATGAAGTGAAGATTTACGGGTCGAGAATGAATGTAACTGTGAATCCATTAGAAACGCTCAGGAATCTTCCCCTTCCCCCAAGTATTTTGTACTTAACACCTGCATATTTAACAACAGATTAGTTTTACACTCATAGATATTTACCCTGATCGAGGTACAAATTCTCCACAGAAATGAAGCACTTTCAACATTAAGTCTTTTTTTAATTTTTTTCTTCAGGCAGGTCGTTTTTTCTTTACAAACATATCTTTGACGCGTTCGATATGTTTCGAAACACGTCAAAGGTGTGTTGTTAAAAAAAAAAAAAAACTACTTTCCTGAAAAGAAGAAACGTCATGTGACGTTTCTGACGAAGGCGGAGGAACGCCGTCGAAACCCGTCAGGGGTGTGCAGTGAAAAGCCCCACTTGTCGGATTGGACCCCATTAATCTGGAATCGACTCCAGTCAAACGTGTGTTGGAAACGTAAAGGCTTGTGGCTGTTTGACGTTTCCACGTCCCCCGGCGGCTCGGCCTCGGCCTCAGCGTCCCGTCTGTCCCGTCCAAGCTTATGGATGTATGTCTTTTCTCTCTCTGAAGTCAATCGATAAGCTTTTGACAATTATACAGTATATCTATAATATTTTCATTTTGGTGAACATCAGATTATTATTATTTTTTTTCCCCCTTCTTCTCTCTCCTGTTTTATTTAGTTGTTTTTTTTGAGATTTTTAATAGTGTCAGTTTGCTGTCTCACTAGCGCTTGGCTTGCTGCGCTGGAACCTTGTTTTGTTTTTTTCTGTTTTGTTTTTTTTAACCTGAGCGTAGAAACACATTCGCTCCCTGCCCCGCTGCCGCTCTCCAGACCCCCACCACCCCAACCCCACCCCCCCAACCCCCAAAGGGCCTTTCTGACAAACACTGTGGCCTCACTTGGACGTACCCTGTCTCTTTGTCCACCCTGGAGGGAGCGCCGCTGCGGCGGCGGCGGGGTGGAAGACGCTCCTCCTTTGGTTTTGTTTTCCCAGACGCAGGATGTCAAACACACTCAAGTGATCAGAAACTTACACTGCCTCAAGTGACTGACACAGGATTTTAGCCAATGGCAAACTGTTGCAGCAACATCGTGGGCGTGCCTCTTCATCCATCACAGCAACCATCTAACCACCTCTTCTTGTCTGCAATAGCCAATTTACAGCAGGATCTTTACTCTTCATAGCTTTAACTCAGCAGCCGGTCGAGCTCTGCTTCGGACTAAAAAAAAAAACAAACTGGTGCACCAAGGGCTGATGGGAGTGTGAGATTTCTCGAGGGGTGGGAGGGGTGGGGTTTCTCTCGTGCAAAGGGACACGTCACTTTAATGTGAAAACGCCAACTCGGGACGGGACCTTCGGGAGGAGAAGGCAGCGGCCCGCGCTGAGACGTCGCCTCTGAAACCCAAAGCGTGACTTTTAACCTTTCTCACTGCTCTCCTGTCTCGCATCGCAGCTCTTTTTATTTTCATATAACCGTTTTGTTAAAGAACCGTTGTCGCAGGACTTTGTTTTGTAACATCAACAATCATCATCTGCTTTTAAAGGGATGCCAGGGGGGAGGAGGGATTGAGGGGGGGGTTCAGAGGGGCAACACGTCCACCATGCTGCTTTGTTGGGTATCATTTCCCCTTGGATGTTGACAAGTTTAACACTCAGAGAACCCCTCAGCTGCCCCCGGGAACCCCCTTCCCCCCCCCCAGGATCCCCCTTCAGCCCAGGTCAGCAGCTCCACCTCAGTAGCCTTACTTACAGAACCTCGCTCAGCTGGAAAACATTTCAACAGATACCTCAGCCACTCACAGCTTGACGCTTCACGATAGCCTTTAAGGGAAGCAAACATGAACACACACACAGACACACACACACACACACACACACACACACACACACACACACACACACACACTACAACTCTCCTCAGCAACCGTTGCAGTGTTGTAATTTGTTTTGTTTTGTTTTTTCACCTTCAGTATACAGTTGTTGTACAAAAGGAATGTGTTGGAGTAGAAACGCAGTCGCCATGTAGGCCGGTCAGTATCCCAGTGGATCCCAATGTTTCCCAAATATTTAACCTCCGTTTCTCCCGCTTCACTCACCTCATCTCCCGCCTGGTCTCCCAGACGACGCGCCGCGTTGAACCAAACATACTACCTCTCCCTTCTGCACATATATAAATCTATTTTTTTGTTACAGCATGATTGTGTTTTAATATAAAACATCCATTTTTATTTGAACACTAACTCAGAAGGGTTCTTTTGTGTATATGTACAGTATGTTCCTTTTTATCTCTTTTCAAATGCTGGATGATTTCTTCTTCTTCTTTTTTTTTCTTTTCTTACCTCAGATCTCTTATGTAAGCCTACAAATCTTAAAAGTCATTAAATCCAGGGCCTCTCCAGTCCCGCGTTCTCACTGAAGTGTGCGAATTCTAAACACTGTGGAGTTCAGGCGACACTCACATGGCGGCTCAGGAAACTTAATGGACGAAGACAAACAGATGAGTTGAAGGAGAATTCCGACATTGTTCAGGATTGGCACGTTCGCTTTTGCAGAACGAGTCAGAGGAGATGACGAGTCCTCGTGTGATTAAAGTAGCAAAGCTTCGTATTTCTAATGATCCAGGATGTTTTCCTCACATCTCTTATTTTCTCTGCAACCACAAGACATTTGGTTTTATTATGAAAGGACTAAAGAATCAAGTGATTGAACCCTTTTTCTTCTTTTTTCAGCCGTTTCACCTTTTTTTTTTTATAATTTTTTTCCTTTTTTTGTTTTATTTGTTTATTTTTTCCTTCTTTTTCCATTTTCTTCTTTTTTACTGTTATTCTTTTTTTTCTTGTTTATTGCTTTTCCTTTTTCGCCTTCAATTTAGTTTTTTTTCTCCTTTTTCTTTTATTCTTTCTCCATTTCCTGTTTTTCTTTTATTCTTTAACTTTTTTCACTTTTTTTTTTTTTTTTTAACTTCCTGCAGCTTCTCATTTAGTCGTAGGGAAACATCAGGCATCGGCACGGACTTGTTCAAACTATCCAGCGTGAGCTCGTGATTTGAAAGGAGAGCTTTTATTGTGAAGGAGTGTGGCTGTGTTGAACGATGACAATTTGAATCTGATTCAGAGCAGGAGCTTTAGCTGTTCAACACCGTTTCCACTTCCTGCCCGCCGCTGTGTGAACGTCGCACTGACCCACGGTGATCAGAAACTTCAGCGATGGCGAACTCTTTCGAACTGGAGGCCGGCGCTCCGGGACGCCGGCAAACTACTCAACTGACAGGTGTTTGTCTCTGTAGAGCGAGAGACCAGATGTTCTCTTTCATCATGTCGGGTTTTTTTTTTAAACAGTTTTACTGCCGAATCGGTGCCACACAGTTACGAAAACAAAACCTCTGAGTGCAGCTTTCACAGATCTGGGATGAAGGTCGACTCCTTTTAACATCCAGCAGCGTAACAACCTAAACGGCTGTAAGTCCGATCTGAACTGAACACCCGCGGCGAGCTTCTGTTTCAAGTTTTCCGTGTGCTTTCTCTCGCTGCATCTTTCCGGAGACATATCGCAAGCGTTTGCAACATTGGGATCCCAATTTAGATGTCCTCCATACGAACGGCGTGTCTCTTCGTTTTTCCTTGCCGAGACTCACAAACACGCTGCCGTCTTGTTCCGACTCCCCTCGTCCTCGTAACTCGCTCGCTCAGCTTTCCAGGGGCCGCGGAAGGGTCGGCCCAGTGGGACAGACACAGCACAGATACAGAAAGACACAACATGGACGCAACAGGAAACGACACAAAGACAAAAAAGACACGGAACGATGCAAATGGACACAACGCAAACTCGGCGCCTAGTCCAAAGGACAGGACACCTTGATAAAAGACACAACATCTTGACAAAATATACACCACTAAAATAAAAACACAACATCAAGACAAAAGACACAACACCTTGACAAAAGATACGACACCTTGACAAAAGTCACAACATCTTGACAAAAAATACACCATCAAGACAAAAGTCACAACATCTTGACAAAAGACACAACACCTTGACAAAAGTCACAACATCTTGACAAACAATACACCATCAAGACAAAAGTCACAACATCTTGACAAAAAATACACCATCAAGACAAAAGACACAACATCAAGGCAAAAGACACAACATCTTGACAAAAGACACACGACCAAGATTAGGAGACACAACACCAAGACGAAAGACACAATATCTTGACAAAAGTCACAACACCAAGACAAAAGACACGCCACCAAGATTAAGAGACAAACACAAGATAAAGATACAACACAAACAATACCGATGCATAAGGACATGACACCAAGGCACAGATACACGATACAAATGTTAAAAAACACAATTACATAAGGATACGCCATGAACACTACAATACAAAAGGCCACACGCTGAGTACAATCAGACACGACAGAAGTTCTTGAGGTTTATTTTGAAAGTTTGATGGAAAGATTTTGTAAATACTGAAGCAGAGAACTTTCCACCACGGACCTACGACAGGATTAGAACGTACAGAGGTTTGTTGTTGTGAAACCTTCAGGCAACAGCCGCACTAACTCGGTCTGTTGTGTCTTTGACACCGTGGCGACCCTTCCAGGCCTCTGTGGCTTCCAGTCAAGCACGCCTTTCAAAATAAATGCTGTGAACGACACATCAAGCCTTCACCTATCGCAACACGTCAGCGAGTAACCGCTCCGACAATTATTCAACTTTTAACGACGCTTTTTAAAATAAAATCAAAAAGATTTTAAATGGACTCACGTGTCACGTTCGCCAGCGTGAAGAAGCTTAACGCCTGACAGACGAGAATCAGAAGTGAGCCCAGGTTTCTGAGCCGGGGGTTGGTGGGTGGGGGGGTGGTGGTGAGGGGGAGGGGGAGGGGCTCCAGACCCCCCCGGGGGGTCCGGAGGCACCGCCGGAGCCCCAGAAGAGCAGGCGTATGGACAGGAAGTCGACAGGAAGCAGACACCGCAGTCTCACTCTGATCGCATTTCTCTGCTACCTCTTTAAACACACGCTTTCTCATACACACTCGCACTTAATACACACACACACACACACACACACACACACACACACACACAGGCACACTTGTGTGCACTTCTTTCTCCCTCACCAGCAGTTTTTTGCCAATGATGCACTTGTGTTTTTCTGTCTAAATGCTCTGCAAAATGTGTGACGTCAAAAATGATCTGTCATCTGATTTTTTTCTTCTTTATCCGTTACTCTTTTGTTTTGTTTTGGGTTTTTTTGGTTTGTTTTTTTGTTTGTTTTTTTTCTTTCTCCCTCAACCCTCTAATCTCTATAGTCAAACCTGGATTAGCCAGGTGAACTAGAAACAAACCGATTTTTAATTCATCCAGTACATTTAGAAGAAGAAGAAAAAAAAAGTTTCATGTCTTTTAAAGAAAGGAGAAAAATAAAAAATCCTCAAATAAATAACATAAATGCACATATTGCTCAGTTGTACCTTGGTGTGCCTCGAACCCACAGCCTTATTTTGGGACAATATCAGGGGTTTTAAAACCAGAATACAGGACGATCTGTATACCACACTTTCATGGAGTTTCAGTAGCTTTTTTATTTTTGATTTGATTTGATTCCCCTCTCGCATATGTTAGCGTCTCCAGTGGTCGTGTCCCTTTTGTTTATCTGACGAACGGTAGCTCGCATGTGGGAGTGTTTCTGCTGGAATGTGGTTTATTTACTTTTATTTATTCCCCTCCAAGTTGTTCTATTAAAGTCTAGCAGGTTGAAAAAATGTCTAAGAAACCCAATGGAGAGAAGAAAAAAAATAATAATTGTTTTATATCTGTATTTAATTTAATTAATTTAAGATTTGAGAATGTCCAGCAGACTGTGACCTCCCGCAGAATTACCTCCTCCTCTTCCTCCTCGTCATCGTCACCAAAAAAGCGTAAAGATTTTTACACACTGAAGAGAATTATTAACCAAGTCCCAAGATAAGTAGTCGTTTTGTCCCTCACATGCGCACCGCCATGCAGTAAAACTCAGCAGACCTCAGATCACAAACTCCCAGAAAAACACTTTTGAATCGTGTCTCTCTTCGCCTCTTCCTTTTTCTTTTTTTCTTTGTTTTTTTCTTTTTTTCTTTTTCCTTTTCGTTCTTTCTCTTTGAAGTTGATCCATTGTACTTTGATTACATGCATTGTATGTAGTAAAAAAAAAAAAAAAAAAATACTGATAATGTTTTTTGGGGAAATCACAAATAAAACAGCTGTACATAATGATGCAAAACACTCCTGCAGTCCCCCGATTCTTCCTTTAAAAGCGCCGACATTTCACATGTAATAAAGCCAATATCATCAGCATTCTGACAGTAATAGACTATGTGTAATAACTGCAGCCAATACTGTAACAATACATTAATAACAAGCTGAAATGAGATAATCCTTCGTTTGAACCACACTGGAGGAATTTGCATTGTTACAATAAAAGAGTAGCAGAAGAATATGAACAAGTTTATGAAAGATTAAAAAACAACACTATATAAACAACATGATAACCATGACGGTATTTTATTTTCTTACATAATACTGTTAGGATACCAAAGTTGATGTCATCACGGAACAGAATGAATAAATGAATAATGTATGTTGCACACAAGGGAACAGTGATCGAATGTTAAATTGGATTTTTTTTGTGCCAATAGATTAAATAATAATAATAAAAGGTCTAATAGACGGCTCGGTTCTCATATTTTTTTATTTGAGGATAAATAATATGCAATTGCTTCGATGAGTTACATTTAAAACGGGCAAAATTGCTATTGGTCATTACTTCATTACAGCGAAAACTATCAAATACTCAGATTACTGGAGCTGGGATGTCATTTACAGTACGCAAACTTTTGTCATGCGAGTTGCACAAAAAAAACAAAAAACAAATTTGTATTATAAACATTTGTTATCAGAACGAATTGACACTTGTTTTTTAAAAATGTTTTTATAACCACTTTCAAATACTGTTTTTTTAAATCTAGATATTTTGATTGGAGGAATTATTTCGATCTCCTGGTGAGCTGGTTAGTACTTTGATTCCAGGATGAGGTCTCTACGGTCCTGCTCACTATTATTGGCACCAATAATAGTAAAATATCTCTGAATCAAGTGAAACAACTTTTTTCTGTGTTTGATTTTAAAACTATATAATTAAAAGAACAATTCAAAACAATATGACTCTTCTAATAAATTACTAATCCAAATCAGCTGTTATCATTTGTGCCCATGTGACATTGATTAACCAATGAACGCTGGTTTGTCACACGGTGAAGACTTGAAGCTGTCCGGACGTCAGCAGAGCTTTTCTCAGCAGATATCAAACCTCCAACAGGTGAAAGTTCCGTCTCCACACATCCTGAGCGTCACGTTAAGAGGTGTGCCGAGCAGAGGACCGTCAAGAACCTCCCTGCAGGAGAGGAGATGGATGAGTCTTCCAGGGTTGGTGAACATGGAAAAAAACATGTTGCTGCACGTGATGATTTTTTTTTTTTTTTCAGTTTCTGCTTAGAAAAAAAACTATTTTCTTTTGTTGAATAATTTTGCACCTCCAGTTAGAAGATTAATTTATTACACAGTTTGTACATTTCAAAAGAAAAAAAATGTTTACACATCACTGGGTCAATTTAACTCAACTGAATCTGTGGAATCAGCAATAAAAACTCAAGTTAGTATCTTTACACAAATGTATTGAAGTCAAAAATATTTGTTCAAAATACAAGATACCGTGATTCCTTTTTCATTTGGAAAGTGAATAATTTAAGTAATGTGAGCCAGTGTTTTTTAAATCCGTCCACACAACAAGAAAAGATCTTCTCTTTACTGTGTATTATTGTGTTTTTACGTTACCCATAAGCCAGCAGTGTTCCCAAGCGCCACAGAGAGGAAGCTATACAAAGAGGTACTAGTGGAAGAGGATTTTATTTTTCATGTAAAGAATTAAGGAAGTAGTTTAAACAAAGAACAACTTCTGCCAAAAGTTGCCTCCATTTTTTTATTGAAGTAGATCTATTGGACTATTTTGATCAGTGTCAATATCTCGGGTTTCTCTGAAGAAACTGTGGCACTGAAGCGACCTGCAAAGGCTTATGGGTATTTTAACTTGAAGATTGTAGGAAAATCAAATACTGAAAAATAGATGAATTTCACATAAAAGACCTTTTAAAGTTATGTCTGTAGAGCAGTTTGAACATGACTGAAACTTAGCAATGTTCAAACTGCTCAACAGACGTAAATTTAAAGGTCATAAATTTGGTTTGTTTAATGAACGTCTGAGACTTTTGGGTTAAAGATGGAAAAATGGACAGAAAAAAAAAAAAATCAGTTACGTATAAACAAACGTATATATGAAATAGTGAACGTTTATTACCTCAACGTGACGGCTGCAGATGACAGATTGTAAAGTGTCTAATTCTAATGATAACATGTAAACAAACAGATGAGTCAGATTAGGGTCCCATAAAAACACCAGACTAATTAGTTTGAATGAAATAAACTTGATGTATATCTAATTTAATAGGAGGAAATGTGATTAAGTGTTGAAGAAAATCTCAGTGGCGTCTGATTTATTGGCGATATTGTTGTTAAAGCAATGATAAAAGAAAACAGGTTGAATAGGACATAATTATTTTCTATAAACCAATAAATGTTTGTAGGTTTGTTCCTAATGTAGTGTCGGTTGTTATTCCTCAGGAAAAGGCTGGTCACTTTAATTTGCTGGACACATAATTGATGAGAAAACACTTTTACACTCGGTCATGTGGGGGAAATGAGCTCTTGCCTGCTCTGGTCACTAGGTGGCGCCATGAAGCAGCTGTTATAAGTGTACTTTACTTTCTGTGTGTGTGTGTGTGTGTGTGTGTGTGTGTGTGTGTGTGTGTGTGTGTGTGTGTGTGTGTGTGTGTGTGTGTGTGTGTGTGTGTGTGTGTGTGTGTGTGTGTGTGTGTGTGTGTGTGTGTGTGTGTGTGTGTGTGTGTGTGTGTGTGTGTGTAGAGTTTATGGCTGAAAACCGTGGAATTCCAACCACATTTGATGCAGACCTGATTAGAAACATATATACTCGTATTCAGTTGGATTTAAATCAGAATATCCCAAAATGTTTAGTGACGTGTAACAAAACTGAGGACTTCTGAGCTTTGATGACCCTGAAAATTAAAGATATACTTTATTAATTTAATGAAATATTTACCCGACATTTAAACTCTTCTAAACTGAACTTGTTGCTTCCACATCCTCCAAAAAGTGATTTAATCACACAGAGTCTGCAAGACAATTAAAAAATGTCCTCTATAGATCAGACCCCGCCCCTTTCCTCCATCGACCAATCCCTGCAAAGCAGGTTGTGTTAGTATAAGTGACGGACGGGAACGAGCCAGAAATAGATTTTCTAAAAGTTCTTTGGAGAATCCCGCAGACTGCTGCCAGTTCAGCCGTCATGCTCCCGGCGGCCCGTCGCGGTCGGACGCCTGCGTCCTCGGGCCTGAAATAAACTGCAGCGGACACGTCCACTGTACTGCGATTGTCGCGGTTTGCATAATAACGTCTCCCGCGTCAAGTTGGCCTCTGACCGCCGAGCCGAGGCTAATGGTTCCCGCCGCAGAGCGTTGATTGGCCATTAGCTCTCTGGCTTTGGCCGCTGGTATAATTGGAGGTACAGTTATGAATGAGACACAAAAGTGTTTCCGCCTCGTTAGCACACGTGTCTGAGACACAAAAGGCCCGCCGTGGCGAGAACACACATCAACAGTGCCGAGGGGTTCTGAGTCGCATCCTGCTCATGGTGGTCCGATGGTCGTTACTGTTGATCCAAGAACCCAAAACTTCACCTCAAACTGTGTTGCTCTGTAAAACCACTGCGTCGTCCACATACAAGCTGCAGTGCGTCTCCAGGTGTTTTGGTATAAATCCGCCTGACAACAGAATGAAGTAAAGTGGAACATCGTGTGACGTGGCGCCTCCTGGTGCACAAACACCGCGCCATCACCAGAAGACCACATCGCTTTTTGAGGACTTTGTGCTCGTTGTTGTTCATTCATCCTCTGGAGGAGGTAGAAAACTTTCACTGCATCATGACTGAACTCTCAGTCTCGCTGTAAAGTTCACTACTAAAACGTCACAATCAACACGAAATACATTTTCTTAACAGCGATTTTCCTTTATTGAAAAATTTCAATATTTTCTTTTCTTTCATCTTTAGGCTTTTGTTTTTAAAACGTCTTCAGACAATTCTTTCACATGCTCAGCAAAGTAGCCCTTCTGTGTGATGGTGCCTCCACCATGCTTCAGCAAAGGTATGGTGGACTTTCCTTTACGTTCATCAGTCTCTAGTCTACAGTGTTTCACATTCATCTATAGGACTGTACTCCAGAGAGACGGCGTGCGTTCTGATCTGGCGTTAACGTGCGTTTTTCAGATGATCCGATCAGAAGTGGCGAGCCCTGAAGAGGAGCTTCCACCGGATCTACTTCCTGAGGTGGTGTAAACAGACCCACTGTGGCTCATCTCCGACGAGTCATTGTGCTTTTCTTCCAGCAGAGGCGCCGTTTCATGGTGGTTCAGTGTTCGTTCTTCAGTACAGGATGAAAGTGGCACAGTCCAGCCTGAAGTGACGCCTCCCTCGTGGCTTTTAACCTGAACACACTTCACACACCGACCTTCTCCTGGGCTCCCCCTAGTGGAAAGTGGAAGAATCGAGCTTTCAGCCCGTCCGCCTGGTGAGGATCCTCGTCCACCAGCTTCTGCACTTATTTTAATGTGACTGACGTCACGTCGGACTGGCAGGGACTCATGTACTCATGTGAATTCTCAATATGGTATTCAAGCCTCTATTGCAGGACAATCACAGGCCCCGGATATCTTCAATCCTGAGTGAAGATCATTCCAACGTTGTGCGACATTCATATAAACCTCAAACTGAATTTCACTGAGATTTTTAACTTAAAGTTCATGTGCGACACACACTACCCTCTAACTTTCTGTGACTCCGAGAGAAAACTGTTGTTAATTGTCACTTGCTTTCACCCAGTAAAATGGAGTTTTAAAACTTCTCCACCGTCGCAGACTGCATATTGCGTTAATCAACACCAACAATAACGACAGTGAGGACCTCTGAACACAAACTGGACCTGGTTGGCACAGTTTCACCCAAAGCAAAGCCAAATTCTGGAGAACTGAAAGACGACGTTGGCCTCGTTTCTTGGTCCGACCCCAGGAGGGAGTCACCCCCAGTATTTCTCACTCGTCTCGTTTTCACATGGCCGCTTCCCGGCGCTGTGCAGCTTTTCCCGGTGAAGGAGGAGTGTTGCAGCGGGTGGAATTCTTGTGTCTTCAGCCAAGTGTCCGACATCCGCAGCTGTTGCAGCCGACAAATGTGGAAGGGCCCGGTATCACTTTTATATTCTGTGCTTCCAGTTTCTCACAGTTAATCAGGCCTGAGCTCACACCGCCTGTCATCTTTGCACAATAAATGTAAAATAGTGTAACGCGGGGGAAACCGCCCTGATCCACTCACGCACAACTCCTCCGAGGGAGCGACTCCCACTCCTTTTTTCATGCATCATTGAATATCGTTTCAACCACACATTCGTTTGCTGTTTCTAACTGTCTGTTACAACCTGTTTTTAATTTGGGAGTCTTTCTCTGCATTTGTGTGCGACTCCCACTGCCCTTCATTTGTGGCTTTTTGACTTGTTTTTCTTGATCCAACCCTCAAACATATTTACTTAAAACCCCAGGGTTTCTGTAGTCGATCAGACGCGCTCGCCATCTTTAGGAAATCGCACGAGATCCCATCTGAGGAAGCGATTCAGGGTGACCGTGGCCGGTTGAGAGCATCGCAACATGTTCCCAATCAGAGGTGGATTCGAGGACAGCATATGATTTCATGACGAGTTTTCCGTGTGTTTTATCTATTCTGGAGGGTCCAAACCGATTTAGAAGAGGGAACAAGTGGATCAGAAACAGGTTCATACGTTTCCTCGTGCCTCGGCCGTAACACCGATACAAAAAGCGAGCTCATCAGATATTTGGTGGTTTTTTTTTTCATTGTTTAAAATAAGGTAATCCCTAACTAAGACCCTAGTTGCAGGACATTTCCGAGGGAAAAGAGAAACCTTTCATTGCGTTGTCTGTTTACATGGCGATAATACTCGGAGCCATTGAAAACAGCTCCCACGGTGGAACTTTTTGGAAATGCTATGTCACCATGGAAACGGGAGGGAGAGCTCTCGACTGAAGCACCTTGGTATATTGCCGGCCTCCTCCACGCTTCAACAAATAACAGTAAACAGACCTGGTTTTCAAAATGTTGCCGCGTAAACGTGAATCTTTTCTGAAATAAAAACGATGCACTGTCAGTGTTGTGTGAACGGGGCCTGATCGATAGACGGAACTCTATTGTGTGTCTCTGAATTCACCTGCAGTCCAGCTTCAGTTGAACGGTTCAGGAAGAAAAGCTGCAGGATTCTGGGTTTTACTGTGTTACTGTGGAATCAGCTGATTGTGTTTGATGGACAGGCGTGAAAAGGAGAGGAGAACCCGACACCCGGGGAAGGAAGAGGTGAGGAAGACTGCAGGAATCACTGGGAGACGGGGAGGGAGAGATGTCAGGAGAAAACAAGAGGGTGGGGTGTGTAAAACAAGAAGGATCATGGGGTTTGCGGTGGGGTGGGGGGGCAGAGGGGTTGCGGTAACATTGCTGACGCACATGTGAAACATGGAGGGGAGGGAGGGAGGGATGGAAAGGAATCTCTGGCTGCGATCACCAAACCTCGAGACGAGGTCAGAAAGCCACTGGCGACATGATGCACACACACACACACACACACACACACACACACACACACACACACACACACACACACACACACACACAGTGGTACTAATAATGGTTCTAATAGCAGTTTAATGGCTGATAATCATTGATGGAGGGTAATGAAGCAGAGATGAACCCAAAATATCTCTCTCTCTCCCTCCCTCCTTGCCTCTGTGAAGACGTCTCCTTCCTTCTTTCCCCCACTGGAACAGCCATGCATGTGTGTGTTTATGAGTACATCCATTCAGACATTCACCAGTGTGATTCATGCTTTCTGTTAGTGCAGCCCTGTTTGACACTTTCTCTGAGTATTGTGCTTCACATCATCCACACATGCAGGCCAGGCTTCACCGATACTCTCATAACGTGTGTGTGTGTGTGTGTGTGTGTGTGTGTGTGTGTGTGTGTGTGTGTGTGTGTGTGTGTGTGTGTGTGTGTGTGTGTGTGTGTGTGTGTGTGTGTTCATTTTCCAAGCTGGTATGTGGATAAATAATGGATCTCACTGTTTGTCTGTACAGTATGCGTGTGTGTGTGCGTGTGTTTGTGTGTGCTTGCGTGTGCGTGCGTGCTCTGTCCAGTCGGAGCGTGGGAATGTGGTGAAGGATTTCTGTGGTATTTTTAATGTTTGTTATTAAATATTACCACAAGGGACCTGGACGAAACCCCAGACACTCCTCCTCTTGCTCTTCCTCGCCCCTCTTTCCCTCCTCTTCCTCCTCCCCCTCCCCCTCCCCCTCCCCCTCCTCCACCTTAAATAACAATGAAACCAAAAGCGGCTCACCACTTGGTTTAAATAAATCCGACACTTCAGGAAGATTGCAGCCAAACTGTGGAAGGTCTCCGAAGTCAAACTAACCGAGGTCCGGGTGAGAAGGTGAACCGCCTGATGACTAAAGCCAAACTCCAGAAACCTGAACAGCAGCAGAGCAGGGAAAGCCTCGTCATGATCAGTGTCTCTGCTACAGTCAGGATCGGACAATCATTCCGTTTTTACATCCTGGAAACAGGAAAGAGTGTCGCCTCCATGCTGGCTTGATCGCAGTCATCATGGAGTGATGAACCACCACATAGTTACGGCTAATAAATCTGAATTAGGAAAGGAAGCACGAGGTAGAAAACATATTATGAGAAAGGCAGCAGCTGAGACTCAAACACGGTGAGAACAGACACAATCATAAGCAGCAAAAACATTTTCAGTTGTTTTAAATCACACTGTGCATTAAGTGGTTCGTATATTTCCTGCTTCCATAGAGGAGGTCGTGTTTGCAATGTGCAAAGCTTTTGTAGATCTGTTTTACGTTCCATTTTATTTGCTGTCAGTTTTCTTATGTTGAATGAGTCTCACTTGGTTGTTTTCTGTCATTTTGGCCACTTCATGTTTCACCTCACCTGTTTAAGGAAAGATGTTCGGAGGCTTCCTAAAGGAGTTAGGGAACGGCGATCACATTGTTGTGACAGTCGGACCGCACTTCCACTTGGCGACGTAGTAATAATCCAACAGCGGCGACGGTTAGTGACGTCTGCCGTGGTGAAAAGACTACAAACTTCTGAAAATGAACTACAGAAAGCTCATTTCTAACTTCTAACACTTTCCCTTGTGGTTCTGACTGCTGATATAATCTCAAATATCACAAGGTTTGAATTGAAATGAAAGGAAAAGAGGCTACCAGGAACTAAAATGGCTGCCAGGTGAATAAATAACCGATCAAACTGAGAACAGCGAGAGGAGACCAATAACCAGGGAGGACAGTCCTCACACACTAATTATGTACAATTTAGGAGGAAGATTTATTCACAGACAAGAAGATATTGTAGATAATCTTAAAGAATTAACAACATCCTTTGCATGCAGTCCTTTCTCATGACACCAGATGGCGCTCAGCCCCGCCTGCCCTTTATGACCACTCATGGCTGTAAGTACTTATTTCCAGTATGTTAATGCTAAGGCATATGCTATTGAGTGCATATGGTAATGCTAGCGTGTATGTTAATCAGCATGTACGCAAAAGCTAACATGCAGGCTAACTTGCGTGTATGCTAACGGGAGTGCGTTATGCCCGGTGGTTGTGGCTGTCTTTTGACTGTGATCAGACGTGGACGCTCAAGCAACGTGTGAAGTTCTGAAGATGAGCATGTGCACTCCACTTCCTGTTTCCAGCAGGTGGCGCCACGTCCGAGTCAAATAACAAGGAGTCGGAGACGATAAAAACGTCTCGCATCTGGACTCGTCAAGTCCGACTCCAGACCTACAGCCGTGCGGTAAAATCATGTAATTCGGCACTCTCGCACGCATTAAGCATTAAACAGCCTTGAGGAGCGTGTGTGTGTGTGTGTGTGTGTGTGTGTGTGTGTGTGTGTGTGTGTGTGTGTGTGTGTGTGTGTGTGTGTGTGTGTGTGTGTGTGTGTGTGTGTGTGCGCGCGCGCGCGTGTGTGAGTGCTTGCACGTGTGTGTGAATGTGTGTGTGTGTGTGTTCTCACTCCCCCCGTCCCAACAGGCAGCCTCCATTAGCGATGAGACTCAGACGGATCCCAGCCGACGCGCACCTCCCGAACAAGTAATTGTGAATCAAGAACCGTTGAAAAGAAAGACAAAAGTAACCCCTCATTAGAAGCACAAGACCTGTAGCTACGTTTTGATGTCATTTCATTAACATTTGAGCAGGTTTAGTGGGTGAAATTTGTGCACAAAAAGTTGAACAGAATTATTGAGCAGGTGCGTCTCCTCTATCATTTAATAGTGTTTTGAAGCCGATCCGTTATTGGCCCTCAGAGGAGGCGGGATTCGGCGTTCAGAACTTTGACGGCTAATAAAAACAAAACCGCTCGACGACTCCAAATGATGTTCTGGATTATTAAGGAGGAGAGTCTCTTCTGTTATTTAATAGGTTTTTGAAGCCGATATGATATTTGCGCTCAGAGTAGCTAGTGTTTGCAAATATTATTTTGAAAGGCAAGTTGTGGACGTCCTGTCGGATTTAGGTCCGGGGTACCAGCAGGTGATTTGTAGGACTCGATGAGACAAACAATTGAGTTTTGGTTTGATCTCGCTGCGACATTCCTACGGGCCGTGGTTGCCATTTAAGTGTTTTTGGTGGCCGTTGTAGTGTTTGTAGGTGGCGCTAGAGAGCATATTTTGGTAACCTGGGGCTTCTTTTTTACATTTTCTTTTAATGTTATCCAGTGTTAATGAGCGTGCTAAATTTGTTGAGCATGTTTAGGGGGTTAAATGTATTCTCTCTCAGAGGTTGAGGGCCTCTGTTGGGTGAAGATCGTACTTTGAAAGGCAAATTGCAGACTTCCTGTTGAACTTAGGTCATGTGTATCGGCACATGATATTTTAGGTCTTGATGAGATGAACAATTGAATTTTGGTTTGAAATCTCTACGACGTTCCTACTGGCTGTGGTAGCCATTTTGGTTTTTCTAGGTGGCGCTAGATAGACATTTTAACACTGTGGGGGTTAATTTTTCCATTTCCTTAATTCTATCATCCTTAATAAAACCAACAGATTCAAAGCCTTACTTAGTGTTGTTGCCTCTGTTGTTTTAACTTTCTATTTTGGTACTTCAAAACACAATTTGTCACCTATTTAGGCTCCTATTTCCTAATTGGTCATCAATTCATCAAAAAGTGTTTTACCTGATTGGTCCATTGAATCAAAAGGAAAACAAGCATTTTATCTTGCATCATATTTAGTCAAACTTTGCTAACGAAGGATGGGTTTGTCTTGAGCACACGAGCCTCTCTTGTGAATCACGGTGGGAGTCGGAGTGGACGGAGAAAGCAGACGTTAAAACCAGATGGAGGGAGGATGAAGGAGAGTCGCAGCAGGAAAAGTCAGCAGTGTGAGTGTGAGTCCGATCCTCCTCTGCTCCTCCGAGCCATCTTGATGGAGTGACTTTCAGGGTGGGATTGGAACGATCTGCTCTCATTCTCCTGAATTAACCCCCCCCCCCCTCCCCCATGATTAAAAGTCATGAAATCATCAGTAGAAAAGTAAGCGACGGTCGTGATATTGACAAAGATCTCACTCTGTGTATAATCCCACCCTCAATAACCAATTCTGGATGATGTTCCACTTCCAAACATTATTGATTTTGGATTGATAAGCGACAAAATGTTATCAGAATAGTACAAATTGGAAACTTTTCACTTAAATGGAAGTCTGGGATCGAGGTCCTCGTATATAAGCTACAACTGTCATACCAATCCACTTATTTTTTTAATCTAATCTGTCTTTATTACCACTGCATTGCATACAAAGATGTGTTTTGATGGGATTAGCATTAGTGATTTCCTATAAATTGAACAAAGCCACTCCAGGTGATTAGATCCTCGTCGTCTTGTTTCCCCACATGAATATCAACCAAGTGTAGTTTTCTAAAACCGCCACAACAATCTACTTTTTCTTTCTTTCTTTGTATCAATAGCAGATCTTCTCATCTGCTGCTTCACTCTCACACTCTGTCCCCCTCCAGTTTCACATGTCTGGCACCACGCTCTGTTATTCTGCGATCGTAAGAAATCTGAGTTCAGCTTTTGGGTGGAGCGGAACAGATGGAAAGATTCCTAACATACAGTAAACATTTTTTTCAACTTACCAAATGCAGAACTCATTATGTTTTTTTTTTCCCCCCTTCTTCTCCGTAGCAGAGCTCCTCCGTCCGTTACCGCGTCCTTTCAACAATAAATGGACAGAAACATTCCTGCTGGATGTGACTTTATTAGATTGTTTTACTTTGATAATCCACCACATATTTCTGCTGGCTGACATGTCGGACACCTTGTGTTAGTCTGAAGCCCTACTGTCCAGTCGCAGTATCTTAATACTCGCATAAGAAAACTCCTGGAAACCACTGAAAGGTTTCTCATCGAAGTCACAGTCACAAAGTGCTTTTTTCTGATTTTATTACCTGGTGTGACAGAAGCGTCCTGGATCGTAGTTCTCGTTCACACAAAAACGTTTCAAGTGAAGTTTTGGTGTTTTGGTTTCAGAAGTTTACACGGCAACATTTGGAATACGCCGGTTGACACAGAAATGGCAGAAAACGGTGAAGTTGGTATGTCAGGCCAAGACTTGGCACTTGGCAAGACTCTAGGCTAGAAACATTAACAATGGCGAGTGTATTGACGTTAGTATGGACAGACTACCAAGTTGGATTGTCACTCCAGTGACGGTCTTCTATAAAACTACCGAGTCCCAGGAGAACCTGGACTGGGACTCATGACCTTCTGGACACCGCCATTGTTGTTACTGTCCATCTACTCGCACTAGTGAAGAAGAACTATTCACTACTGCAGTTTTTCCCCCCGTTTCCACGGAGTTGGAGTGTTGTCAAAAAGTTCCACCTCAAAAACCTTCCACATTTAAAAAAAAAATTAAAAAATTGCCATTTTCAGTTGCCCTGAGCAACATTGTTTTGAAAATGGACGCCCAAAACGCAAGAAAAGTTTTCCGTTTTCACTTGAAATATGAGAAAGTGGAGCCTTAATGTTGTAAAATCTGAGGAACTTGTCAAATGTTTTTGAAATGACTCCAGAAATCCTGAACCAAGCTGAAGTGATTGAAGATATTTGGCTTTGAGGCTGAAGTATTCTAAAGAGACTTAATTTGGTTATTGCTTTATAAGTTGGTTTTGGAAGTCTCTCTCTCTCTCTCTCTCTCTCTCTCTCTCTGTCTCTCTCTCTCTCTCTCTCTCTCTCTCTCTCTTATTCCCAGCAGCCACGGGGCTGCTGAACGTTGGGATCTCAGTGAGGGACAGATGAGGGAGCTTCCTTCGGTCTGTTCTTGTAATGAGATTATTTGATTGTGCCCAGGCGCGGTACACTCATGCCGACGGTATGTTGTTGGTCACATTTTCTTATTTATTCCTTCATTTCTTTCCTCGGCCGAGCTTGGAAGACTGCTGAACTGAATTAGGATAATTAATAAGGCAGTCCGAGTCTTCGTCCTTTGACGTGTTTTGACGGTTCTTCGTCCGTCTTTGCCAGAAACGCCATCAACGACGTCTCAATATGACGTTTGTGATTTTATGCTGTAAAAACCTTCCTGCAAAACACGTCTCGGTAGAGCGCCATCGAAACATCTCAACGGTATCGTTCAAAGATACATGTATACAAAGCAAAGGCATAATGAACTTTACTGAACCAGCCTGTTTTTTCTCAAGAATTGAATTTTCAGTAACTTGCACAACAGTGTCCCGAAAGTTTGACTCCTGACTGTCGTCCAGAGTTTCTGTGGTGCCTCAGCAGATGTTATTTGTATCCTCGGATTGCACCACATGGTTTACTTCCTGTCAAAGGCAGATACGCCGCAGATCAGAGGTCACGTAAACAAGGACTTTAAAAATACACTGCAGCTATTTTTGTGTAAATATGATGACTTCCAGTCCTTTTCTGTTGTCCAGAAGCAAGTGATGGAAATTTACCAGCGACCACGAGGCGACCCCGGCGCGTCTGGCACGGTGAACGTGTTTGTGAACATCGCAGACGGACTTTCTGGGTCATCCTGTCGCCGGGGATTTTCTCTTGTTTCTATCCGTCACTGCGACGTTCAGGATATATCTCCGGACCGCTTTGGAAACGACGAGTGTGACAAACTTTTGACGTCTCAACCCCGTCTCAACCCCGTCCCCTCCGTGTCCTTTTTTTACTGTCACCCAAGTTCCGTCTTTTCCCAACATCCTTCTGCCTCCAGGCTATCTTTTCCTCCTCTTCATCTCCTCTTTTTTTTTTTTTTTTTTTAAAGAAGCATGTGAGAGCGCAATCACGGAGACTCCAAGCTTTTCCGCACGAGCAAGCCAAATTTATCCTGGTGGTTTTCCTCGTGTTTATTTTGGGTTCTCTTGAGGGACGACATATCTGCGGGAAAACCAAACGGCCCGGAGCGGGTGCTTTCCCCTCCTGGGAGCATCATCCAGGCGCGGATAAAAATAAAACAGTCCTTTTTTCTCTCTCTCTCTCTCTCTCTCTCTCTCTATGCATGGAGATGGAATTAAGGATTGGTGAGCACCTCCCGAGGGTCCAACCCCCCCCCCCCCCCCCCCCCCCCCGCTCTAAAACACAGCAGACATCATCACTCATTTATTTCTTTGTTTCTTTTACATGTCTTCCTCTCTTCCCAGCCCGCAACAGTTTCAGTCTGGTCGGAGACACAATAGAGAAGCAGCGCTTCCATTCAAGCGAGCGCCATATTTAATGTCACTGTAATTTCTTTTAACTGTGCAATTAGCAGTGAAACATCCCATAATCAGGCAAACACTACTTTCCACTCTGTCTCCGACTTGTAAGTGACTATTAATCGCTGTCATCACTTTCAGAAAACCCTCCTTTTCTCTCGCGGCTGAACTCCGTGGCTGTCATTGTAGGACGTGTGTGTGGGTTGGGAGGAATTCTGGCCTCGGAAAGAAAGAAAGAAAAAAAAAAAAAAAAGAGAAGCCTCCTCCGCTCTGACTCCTGAGTTTGACCTGTGTTTAACGTGCTGTCTGCTCTGGCCATCTACAACTGCTGCTGCTGCTGCTGGAAGTGGCTGATCTGAAGGGGGGGGGGCGAGGGGGCGACCCGGGGAGACGGTGGTGGGCGAGCGAATCGTCTCCTTTCACGCTGCCGTCGTTGGCCTCCGTCCATCGGCTGTCGTCGATACGACGGAGGTCTTTCCCTGAGAAACCTCTGACCTTTGATAATTCATTCTTCACTTTAAGCGCTGCGACGCGAGTTTCCCAGCCAGCGCGGACTGAACGCCGGCCTCGCCATGAAGCTGTCAACACACAGAAAGGGATTTCTTTTTTTTCTTTTTTTTTTTACTACTGCGAGTTTTTCACCGGGGAGGTTAAACATCCTGTGTTGATGAAAATCCAGCAGCTGAATATTGAATATTTGAAAGTGTTCAACCCTGAACACTTCCACGTGCTTATGTTGCGACTTTAAGCTCTCCCTGAACTCTGCAGCTGGAAGCGTCTCAACGCCGCCGAGCAGCGTGAAGCGCTGGCCTCACACAGTCGGGCAAGCTCATCGCTCGCACATGACTCATCAGGCATTTTCGGAGCTTTCTATTATAGTGGCGAGATGGCTTGTGCGTGCCTGTGGAGAGCTGCATGCGTGTGTGTGTGATCATCTCTGTGAAGAGACTCGACTTGCATACAAATTGAGCGGATTTGTATGTGCGCACGTGTCATTAGGTTGTGCACGCGTCGCACACTCGAATGTGCGTACGAGGACGTGTAAATATCTGGCTTCTCGTCGGGTACACGTCTCAGTCTGCAGGATTTTAACCCCTCAGTGTAGATAAGCTGAAAATGATGACGAGTGTTTGTTCTATAAAAAGAGCTGGCAGAGAGAGATCCCCACCTGAGACGGAGGTGGAGACGTTTACGGGTCCTGGTAGGCTCAAATCGAGTCTGCACACCGTAAACATGTCACACTTAGGCACCCGTTTACACGACAGCATTTCTAAGTGGCAATGGAAAACTTTTGTTTTGAGTTTTGTTTTGAAAAATGGCTCCCAAGGTGGAACTTTCTGAATACGCTTTTTTTCTGAAACACTGCTTCCTGTGAAATACAATCCTGCTGCTGCTTTTCACTTGTGCAATAAATGCAAGTGGATGAGTATGTATGCAGGTGTGTATATGTTTACAAATATTTATGTAAGTGTATATATATAAAATAAATGCATAAAGTCTTAGATGTATATACCGTAAATGTATTTCTTTCTTTTTTTACTCTATTTTGAGATTTTGTTTAGATATTTAGGTTTGTCTCACCAAACTTTTTAGGTCTTTGTTTTATACCAGTCCAATGGCGAGTTTTTGCAACGAAATTTAATCAAAATATGCACCAGCTAGTGTATGCTCTGTTTGACAATAAAGTGGTATTCTATTCTATTCTATTCTACAGCGTATGTGCACCATGGCCATAGTAAATCATTATTCTGCACATGCACTTGGATGGACAATAACAACACACACACACACACACACACACACACCACACACACACACACACACACACACGCGCGCACACAAATTGTAGCGATATACTTTCTAACCTGTGTATACATCCACTAATTTTGTTACGAGCATAAATATAATTCCACTACACAAATACAGCGCAACCACCAACACACATTGTCAAATTATATACACTCACACAATTCTCCACACACGCGTTTTTGCAACTATAGCTTTGTTTTTTTTTCTTTCGTTTTTTTTCCTGATTCGTTTGATGAAATTACAGAACTATAGCTATAGTTTTATAATGTAAATGCAACACATATTTTAACCGTCTGTATCGATATAGTGATCTAAAACATCAAGGAATCTAATCAAGCGACCGATCTAACCTGTACCAACCTGACTTCGGTCTGCTCCTGCATGACCACATCAACTTCCTGTCGCTCAGAGTTTCACATATTGAGTTGTTGATCCGTTTGTATTGGCATGCATGACAGAGTGAAGATGTGTGACTAACGATGGAAAACACTAAACTACTTCAAAGAAATGCTTCCCCGCCTTTATTTTCTTCTGCAGAGTACCCCTAGATTGCATTTCTCCCTCTACAATCTGAGAATTGTTGAAACAATGCAGTGAAGCCAAGCACTTGCAGACACACCCACGTTTACAAGCAGGGAAACAAAACTCCTCTCCTCCCTGAGACACATACAGATATAAATATCTCTCATACTTGAGGTTTCGCATAATCACTTAAATGTGACCGTCTTGTTCATTATTGACTCGCCTGCGAGCAGCTTTATGTCCACGTCAGCGCTGACCACAGCTCTCAGCACTCAGCTGGGTCACTCTGGTTGTGGCGTGGACTCTGCTCCTCTGTCACCGAGACTAACAAGAAGCATCTGCACAAACACAAACAGATGTATGGACGGGGACGGGCATGAGGGTCCGCAGGAGAAATTCATATTGGGAACATGGTTTGGATCCTGTTGGCTATACAAATGGGTTTGTGTGAGGGCTGATTGGAACCAGAAACAAGGAGAACATAGAACCAAAAGACCTAGAATGGAGAAACACATTCAAGAGATGTGTGTGAGCCTTAAATACAGTTTGACTAAAGTGTTTAAGCAATAAGACCCAAGCTGTGATTTGATTTGACCACATACACTTGGCTGTAGCTCAAATTTGGAAGATAAGCGAAGTACTTTTCTACTACCTACTTACTTCTACTTATTTTCACTGTGCGGTCTGCTCTTCTGAATCATCATGTACACCCGGACATAAAAACTCTTTGCATCATTATTGTTATGCCAGTGAGCCAGGGTTAGTCACGGCATTAGTTTTATGTGTTTTGCATTATTGTCATCCAGTCAGAGTGCCTTTGTGTTTTATTCATTGTTTATAGATCTAGTAAAGTTGCCTCGGTTGTTGTTTCAGGTGATGTTTGGTTTGTTTGGTTGAATAATGGCTTTGGTTTGTACAGTATTTGGTTGTGAGTACGCGCTGAATATCGACATTCATAGTACAGATAGAGACGAGAAATGTTCTCACTTTACGATTCTTCATCATTCAACTGAAATGAAAGCGCCACATGTATCTCACATGGGTTACCAGAAAAGGCAGTGAAGGACAAATTGATCTGCAGTGTCAGTGAAAAATCTATCCAGCATCGTATTGTGTGGAAAGATAATCAAGAGAATTTTGACCAAGGAGAGTCATCAAATGTGTCCTTTATCACTTCTGGACTTCGAGCTCGCCAGCTCACAAAGCGAGCAGTAAGGATCTGAGACCACAGGTCTGTTATTGCTGTGACAGGTTTATTTATACCAGAGTATCTTGGGAAAGAAGCTAAAAGTCAAAAGTGAAAATAGCAGCAACTGCTCAATATAACCAAGCCAAAGAAAGTAAAGCAGTGGGGGCAACAGGGGGAGTCTGGCTGACACTCTGAATCTACCTGATGACTGAACTCTGCTCTCCAGGCTCACCCGAGGTGGGCGGACGTGTCTGACAGACCTCCTCACGGGGTGATACCATTCTAACCCAAGACTTCTCATGAAAGGAAACGACATACTTCAAAACTCGCTCAACTCTATGAATCATTCGGAAGGAATGTTCTTACTTTATACCCGGTGTTTGTGTTTTTCTGAACCTTTCAGCTGCTAGAACGTGACTGATCTGTGACTCGGATGAACATCAAGCAAAGGATTTATTAGCGTTATGTAATAACAACAACGGTGCAACACCCAAAAGGAACCTGTAGATTCTCCACTACTCTGAAAGAGTTTTTATTGTGTGGTCATGTACATTTTTATTTCATCAAATAGGATTTAAGTTTTAGAGTAAATCAGCCTGAATCACTGCCTTTCATGCCAATAGAGTCACATGGTAGGTGGAGACTCACTGGTTGGGAAGGCAGTGCTGTACTGATGAAGAGAGTTGTAGCAGACGAAAGGCACTTCAATTGTGTCGTACGATGGGGCAAGTGGTGAAAGCCTGAGAGTATTTATTGGACATGCATGGTGAAAGAACAACCAAGACCCAACAGGTCACAGCAAAGGTCTTGTGCCCTGCGCAGCAGACCAGTGGCTGGAGGCATGACAGGCCAATGGGTCTCAAAAAAGAAGAATGGGTACCACTGGAACATCAGGCACTATCGCCGCATTGACGGCCGCCCAGTACAAGACAGGCCCTGACAGAGCAACAGCCAAAAATGAAAGGATGATACTTTCACCCATCCAGGGGGGAGCGATGAAATCCCACTGCACACACATTCACAGACTTGATGATTGCGGAAATGAGAGCAAAAAAAAATCAAGAATGTAAGTCAGAAACTTCGACTTTTATTCAATCAAAAGATGATAAGAGAGCACTCACCCACCTCTGGAAAATATATGGAGCAGCTGTTTTGCTCCACATAGACCAGATGTGCTGTAGAGGGTTGGTAGGGTAGGACAGGACAGGACAGCCTTCAAGGCAGTGGACCACACCTCCAGACCCTCATGGAAGCTGATATCCCATGAGCAACAAAGCCCACCCATGGCCATAGCAATACCAGAACAAGTGCCAATGGTCCAAAACCCACAAGAACCCAGAACCCATCAGTCCCCCTGACATCCAGCCGAGGACCAATCCACACAGAAGCTTTCCTCCAGTCAAAGAAAGCCAGACCCCACAGGCCTGACCACACCTCAGACAAGTTTGGCCTCACCATCACCCTTGATTACCATGTTTTTGGTTTCTATTCCCAATGCTTACTCTAAGAGAGGTATCAGTATGCGACGTAGCCGAACCATTGGTCTTTGCCGCAGTATACTGTACAGTTTGGATATTTGCCCAGAGTACTTCAATGTTAGAACACCTCACGTTGAACACTTAAAGTTGAAGTCTTCAGTCTGTCGTCCAAGTCTCATCGCCATCCGATGAAGTGCTGACGATGCGTCGATATTGATCCAACTGTTCCATTTCCATCATTTCAGAGGCGGTTGCACAGAGCGGATGCAGACCTGATATTGAGCTCTGTCGAGTGTATTTATGTGTAAAACTACCCAGATCCCAGAGTGCGTTCTGGCCTACAGGGCTGTAATTCTGTGTGCAGTCAAAGAGTCAAGGTCCCCCGTCAAAGAGGAAATGACTTCACGAGACTCCACGGCCTCAGAAACGCCTGAGGGGAATGCCGGCATGCACACACACACACATACACACACACACACATGCACACACACCCTCACACACACACCTGCAAACCCACGCAAGCGTACATGCACAACAGGCTTTCCTCACAAATGCACAATGGCACACTGCAGGAACACGTGTATAGGTCCTTTAAATACACACCGTCTGGTCCCGTCACCTCAGAGGCTGAGTGCTGAGTGTGTTATTTGTTTTAGCGAGCCAGTGTGAGGGTTAAAAATGGAATGTTTCAGCTACATAAAACACTTCCTGTTTTGACGACTCCCTCGCTGAGCTGTTCCCCTGCCTAAACAGTCCCAGAGTGCCACATAATGAAGGCCTGACACACAGGGAAGCGTTGTGTATTTGTGTCAGAATAAACTGTCGACAACCAGTCACCGTCGTCCACTGCACAAGTACGTTGTGGACATTTTGTCCACCAGTTTGTTCGCCGACAAGAGGCCTTGTTTTTTGTTTGCGTCTCTGTACTTTGCCTGGCTCTGCTGAAAGTGCCGTGCTTCATTTGTAGTGTATCCCAGAACGCTCATATCCAACACTGTCACTTTCAGGAGATGTTCTGAAAATAGTCACGTCCCTTTCCTCGAGAGATTTTTTCTTTTTAGGGCGTATATTTTTCGGGGGAAGCCACAGCTCAGGACCAACATCTTGGTCCACCGGTCAGATTTCCGCTGGGCACCTAAGTGGGTCCCTCGTGTCAATAGAAAAGAAAAGTACTGCCAACTGTAACAGGCAAAACAGCTAAATGTGTCAACAGTGTCCCCGGTGAACCGGTGACTCATTCCCCTAAAAGTGCTAACTTAAATGACTTAAATCCTTGTTTTTACAGCTGTGATGCACATGCTAACCTACTAATAGAGTGCTTGATTTAAATGCCCATTTCTAGGGCATTCATACAAAAATCTTTTGAGAAAGAAGAAATTACATTTATGAAGGGATTATCAGAATGAGAAAGGGGGGATTTTATCTTTAAAAGATGCAATCACCTAAAAGCAATCCTGTAAAAGGTAGTTTTAGAGTTTTTTTTAAGAAAAGTACAGAAGACGGATCCTGCTCACCATTGGTTTAAATCTGAAATCGCAGAAAAAAGGGTCTTATTCTTCACACTGGCACCACTCTTTGACATTTTCAATTGAAAATGGAAAAATGTGTCATTTTGGGTGTTCGTTTACACTTTAATGCTTCCAAGGTGAAATTTTTTTTGTCAACGCTCCAACTCTGTCTCCATGTAGACACAGACAACACAACTCATGTATATACTCGACTACTTGTTCTCCCACAATAGCAATCCAACTTGGTGGTCGGGTCGTACCATGTCCAGAATGTCCAAAAAGTGCACTCACCATTGTTAATGTTTATGGCGGATTGTTCTCTGCACACATCTCTTTGTGTGGTTTCACTACGAGAACAACAAACAGCACAAAGTCACAGTCTGGCATGCTAACTCCATTGTTTTCACTGTCTCTGCTGTGCTCGAGCAAACGGACGGGAAACTTCTCTAAAATGAAAAAAAAACACAGGTTTTCACTTGAAATGTTGTCGTGTAAACGGGGCCGTAGACACGCTAACTGGTTGAACTGCTGGTGTTTTGTCCCACATGCTTATGCACAAGAGTGTAATTTAAAAAAAATTGTTTTTTAACCGCCATGGTAAGTGGCGATATGCACTTTTTCAACTTTACAGTATTTGCAGTTGACCTACAACTTCCCATATAGTCAATATTTTTATTATTATGATATCATATTATTTATATCCATGTTTTGTTACTTGAGTTACTTGGTTCCTAAATGTTCTTGTTTGAGGGGACCGTCAGCAGGGACAAGCAGGTTGAAGTTGCTGTACTCTGAAGTCCACTTGGTCCTGATGGACTTTCAGTGTCCCAGCACCATGTCTGGTCTTCTATGAGCTCCATACTGTCACCTCATCGGGACTGAGAAAGAAGACGAATAAACAATGGAACATGTTTAGGGGTTCAATCAGTCAAAATGGAGAGAGTGCTTAACACCATTAACTACACTCAGCAACTTTTAACAATTGTTCAAAATGTCTTTGCAATTGGAAAGATCCTCACCGCTGGCACCGCCACCTTTTTATGTTTCATTTTCACTTTTACATCGGTAATTATTTTAGTTTGATGAAACTACAGGTTGGAATTTAAGTTTGTGTGGTTTTTCTTCCACTATCTCTCTCACTACAAAGGACAGCTGTAAATGATCCAGACAGAGAAATGAAGACTGACTGTGGTTAGCGGAGAAGCTTTGGAGTGTTGAAAGGTGTCTAAGTGCTGGACGGTGACGAACGAGCGTTGAATAATCCTTCTGAGGCAGGAGAACATGAGTAGAAATGGTAGTAAGAAGAACAAGGAAAAGCATTTGAAATGACAGGAGCCTTCATTCCTTCTGATTCATCTGCAACTCGACTTTTTTGTTTGTAGTTTGCAGTACAATATTTTCACCAGTACACACACACACACACACACACACACACACACACACACACACACACACACACACGCTCTCTTCCTTTTCCCTCCCTTGTCTCTAATCCCTGCAGCTGTTGCTCTTACTCAGACAAAACCTTGTGTGTGTGTGTGTGTGTGTGTGTGTGTGTGTGTGTGTGTGTGTGTGTGTGTGTGTGTGTGTGTGTGTGTGTGTGTGTGTGTGTGTGTGTGGGTGTGTGGGTGTGTGGGTGTGTGGGTGTGTGGTGTGTGTGTGTGTGTGTGTGTGTGTGTTGAATTACGAAAAGCTACATTCAGAGTGAAGGAGGAGGAACAAAGAGAGAGAGAGAGAGAGAGAGAGAGAGAGAGAGAGAGAGAGAGAGAGAGAGAGAGAGAGAGAGAGAGAGAGAGAGAGAGAGAGAGAGAGAGAGAGAGAGAGAGAGAGAGAGAGAGAGAGAGAGAGAGAGAGAGAGAGAGAGAGAGAGAGAGAGAGAGAGAGAGAGAGAGAGAGAGCGAGCTGTGAATGAGAGGATGGGAGATGGAGAGGTGGAGGGGAAAATTCCCCTCCAGTTTCCCCTCCGAGAGAGGCTCCGTCTTCCCTTTCTCCCAGACCCATTGTGTTCCCTCTTCACCTCCTTCCTCCGTCCATCCATCTCCACATCCTCGGGGGTTCTGCTTTTCGGATATCACAAATCTATCAGCCACATCTGGCTCCATCGTGAATGTCAAGTGGAGAGTTGGCAGTGTGTGAATAATAGCTAAATATATAACAGGGGTATTACATCTCAGAACGGCGGCTGCGGTCTGGACAGAGGCCACTTCAGTCTTGTTCTGAGCGAACAGCCTGATAAAACATATTTGTTTCTGAACTGATGTTGCAGCGACACAAGGAGCAGCTTTTTTTCTTTGTCCAATCAGTTTTTTTTGGCTCGAAAATGTAAAAGAAAGAAACTTTAGTCACACAATTCGGCCACTTTGTACTTTTTCAAAACCACAGTGGCCCAGAAGATGAAGACCTCCAGCGCAGTTTCCAGTCAGCAGATTGTGCTCTTTGAAGGAAAATGCAATTGATTGTACATGTCAGTGGTAATTTACAACCCTTGTGCACAACTGTGCAGTCTGTGCAAACAGTTGTACATTATCTCTTGTGGTTTTGCAGAAACTTGGCCAAATCTGAGCAAAAATAGCTCGTATGACAAAAACTCAATGTGTAAATCAGGGCTCACCAACCACTGGGCCGCGGACCGGTACCGGATCATTTGGTACCGGGTCGCAAAATAAGAGTGAAAAAAACTATTTTGAAAATGTACATTTAAATTTCCGTTAGTCTGCATTGAGTTTTATTTTGAAAACGATTCACTTCTATCAGCACTTCAATCCATGCTGAACTCACAGTTTTTGTGAGGCCTTTTCATACGCCGTCGTGCCGGTCAGCGGAAAAGTTATGTCGCAGGAAAAAGAAAAGATTGTTGACACCTGGTGTAAATGATACGACATTAAAAAGATAATATGGATTTGCAGCAGGGGCGCCAAAATAACAGTATATCAGGGGCCGCATACAGCACAGTTTCATCTTGAGTGGACCAAATCAGTAAAATAGCGACATAATGACCTTAATGACCAAATTTAAACTTTAACGTTTTTCTTTGTTGTAGTGCAGTGTACACGATGAAAATGTCTATATTTTCACAAAAAAAAAAGAAATGATCGAAAATGACTATAATCTCAACATAAAACCAATTTTAATAAAACCTTCTGGTGCAAAATACAATCAAATGTCCCCCCCCAAAAAAACTTCTATAACTGTTGCATCATGTATGTTTTTACAAACTCACTCTGAGAGCACGGCTTTGAGGCTAGTTTGATAGCAACGAGGTAGCTAGCTTTTATGGTAGCATCACCGATATCTCCGCTCATGTCTCAGTGTAGTGTTGTGTCTGCTACTCTTAAAAAATTTGTTTAAAAAACATTGATGTTTTCTTTGAAATGGAAAAAGTTTCCTTGGTGGCGTGTTGGCCCGGATTGGAGCGTCCTGCGGGCCGGTTTTGGCCCACGAGCCTCATGTTTGGCACCCCTGCTTTATGGTTCATGGTTTATATTTCATGGGGATCAGCATGTTTTCAGCTAGGAGTAGCAGGTACAACACAAAGCTGACAAATGTGTCACTATGGACACTTTTAGTATCGACAAAAAGGATGCGCTCATAAAATTAAAAGTCAATTCACAAGCTGATCTACTGACTGAATATCGAATAATGTGTGTTCCAGGTCAGGCAAAAACACTGGAAGGAGGTCATACTTCAGCATACAAAGTGATTCAGCACTTCTTTTTTTTTTTTTTTTTTTGAAGTGATTCAGCACTTCTAAGAGATATTTCATCTTCCAGCTGGCTCGCCACGAGTTTTGTTCTTTTTCAGACATTATTGTAAGATATGTTGAGTGATTTGTCTCAAAGTGTTACTTCATGATGGAGCGTCTCCGAGATTGCTTTGGTTTCTTTCTAAATTCAGATTTATTTGCTGCAGTACTCTCACATGTATGAATACTTCCTCCACCAACACGCCCAGCTGCACATTGTTGTACTTGTGGGGCCTCAGCAGGCGGTTCGGTCGCTCCATGGTTACTGAACCCCGACCCAATGCAGACTTCAGCATGAGGATCCTCAAGTCATTAGGGACTAAAGGATGTAAACTCCTCATTTAAATGCTCCTGTTTGAATGTGATATTGTGGTGGTATTCTTAGCAAATCATCATCAAAACACAGAAAATTTAATTGTGATCTCGTTCAATTTAGCCCGCTTCAATGCGTTTCAGCTCCTCAACGAATGGCCCACTTCAAAGTGCTGTGCATGTCGCACATGCAAGTAATAAAGTTTGGTTCAATGCCAAACTAACTAATGTTTTTCACATTATACAATATTGTAATAATGTGGCTGTTTGAAGCCATGGACAATAAAAAAAAAAAAACCTCTTCTATTGGTAATTAGATCCTTTCTGTAAGTAATATGTCATTTTTATTTGTCTCACTTACACATACAGTGACATTAATTCTAAAAATGTGACTTTTAACGAAATTAGTTTGACATTTTTCATCTTTATCATAAATTCTTCTCACAAAAGAAAAATGTAGACGCAGTTCTTAAAGGAATCCCACCACACGCTTTACAAGCCACAGATTTATTGAACTGATTTATTCGAACATCAGACGTGAAATTGAATTTCCAACGTCACAAGAAAAACCTCCACTGATATGAATGGTATTCCCAACTTGCTAATGTGTTGCTGATGATCTAGCATGAAAAAACTAATCTAACCTATTATTTTGCATGACAAAAAAAAAGATATGCATTGACAATCTATAAACTTTTCCTTCAAGCACAAGCTTTCCTTTCAAAGGTAGAGAAGCTCATCAAAACCATCCAGTTTCCTCTTTGAACTTAGTTTGATCTATAACCAGACGAACATGTTAATAGACCAACATCTCCCACCGTTATTTTCTTTGCTGTAACACAAAGTAATGTGAAGCCGCTTAAAAGCCAAATTAGAAACATGGACTCACACATCCCCAGTTGCTTTCTTTATATTTCACAAGTTGTTTAGATAAGCTGTCATATTTAGAAGATGTTGTAGGAAATTATGTGTGACGGTTAAGTAGTTGTTATGGTTTACATTTAGTTTCTTGTGTTATTTTGAGATTCTAACTCTGTCTCTGGTTTCAGGCTTATTGGCTTCCCTCTTTGTGTCTGATTGCTGCTCTCCGCCCTGACGTGTTTCACCTGTGCCTGAGTGTGTGATTGTCTGCACCTGGTGGCTGTGGTATTTATTGGGGCTTTCCTTGTGGGTCGACCGCATGGCTTTGTTGTCTGCTTGCTCCTCCTTCGCTTTCCCTGCTGCTTCTAAAAAAAGCAAGGTCCTGTAACTTAAACGCTGGTGTCTGGCCTAATGAGTCCTTCCATAATCGGTGATCCTTGACAGTTGCACAGTGGCGAATCATTGGGTCCTGGAACCCCTTGAAGTAGCTTTAGAAATCCTATAGTCAGACCAAATGTTTATCTGCTGTGAGGAAGTTGTGATCTTGCCCACAGATATTGTTGAGCTTTAATAGTATTAAAGTTCCAATATCATACCGTTTTTTCAACAATTTCACATTAGTGTCAGAGATCCAAAAACAGTGTATTTAAAGTGTGTTTCCCCAAATCCAGCCTTGGTGCTGTATTTCAACCAGTCTAAAAGTCCCTCTACTGAGAACAGGCCGTCTCTGTGTATGTACAATCTATCCACGTCTACACTACGCCGCGCAGCATCAGGGTTGCCAGATTGGGTGGGTTTCAACCCAATTGGGATTCTTGAGGAGCCTGTTTGTGTTACTTTGTTTATTTGTTTATTTTTGTGTGCTTCTGGCATGTTCTTTATAATTCATTTAATAGTTGTACAGTTTCAACATGATTTTTTACAGAGGTTGAGATTTGAGCCAGTTTTTATTGATTGGGAGGGTTTTACTTTGTGTTTTGGCTGGAAACAGTGAGTCAGATCTGGCAACCCCGGATAAGACCCGAGTGCCATGCGTTAATGTTTACGATAGATTTAGAGTTTCACTGTGGCTCATAGAAACGCTGTTTTTCAACCATAGCACTTTGAACCACAGGCTGGCCCAGAAGGAGACGCTTGTGAAGAAGTTCAGACGGTTCGTTCAACATATTGTGTCTGAAAAGCTAATCTTCACCAGTCATCTTCAAAACCACATGTTAGCTCAACATAATGCCATTCATTTTCAAAAAGTGACGTCATCTGTACTTGCTTCTTCTCGGTTAGTCTTTCTTCAAAGCAGGATCTTAAAAGTGGTGCACAGGTGGACAACCAGTATTTGGCACGATGACATAACGTCCCAGAGCCTCTGCGGTCTCATTTAGCAACGCACCAGCAATTGCCTCTTTTTTTGGGGAAAAACATGTAGGAGTTCTAAAATGCAGGTCTTATTTCAGGCACATAATTATAAACCCATCAATGTTGGGATGAGACGACCAGAGGAACTAAAATGTAGACTTATTCCAGGTGTTGCACATGTGGCACATCATGGATTCCACAGCTTTTCAGTGAAGTCAGTCCTTTCTTTTTTTTTTTTTTTAAACGAGCACCAGACCAACAGGAAGTGGAGATTGATAAGAAACCACCAAACTAGGATTTTGAATGTGTAACTTCAAGGTTTGCAATCTTGAATACCAACTTTCAATGTGAAACAGGAAGTTCAGCACTGTTGTTGTTGTTAAAATTGTTCAAAAGTTTTAAAATGTAACCATGAAATGTTTAATGAAGAAGTTTAATGAACATGCAATGTTGTATTTAATGTTGTTTTATCTTTTTTCTAAAAGATTAATTCATAAAACAAAGCCTGTTTCTATCATGGGGTTGTCTTCTATTCATGGCCTTATTTTCATACCCGCTGCGATGTTGAAGGCAACGTAGGCAATCATCAACAGCTAGAAAATGAGAAAAGCACAAGATTACAGAAAAAAAAACATTAAAAAAGGTCCAGATCCAGACGGGTTGTCTCCAAGATGGAAGATCTCTATTCCCTCAACAGTTTTCCTTCTCAAAGACAAACAGTCAGTAAAGACACACGGAAACTTCCCGCAAGTTGCGAGAACTCAAAAAAAAACAATGCATGATATTGGAGCCCCGTTTACATTTTCAACATTTTCAAGTGAAAACTTTTAGTGCATTTTTTTGAAAACGCTCCAACTCCGTCTCCGTGGAAACAGCGGAAAATGCTACTCATCTGAAACGCGGCCATTGCTTATGCGCGCCATCGTTCTCCTGCACATGCGTGAGTAGATGGACAATAACTGTGTTTGTCTCTGGAGTGTCAGGACTTCCTGTCCATATTCTCCTGGGACTTGGGATTTGATACTCACCTGTAATAGCAGGTCTGCCCATACGAATGTCCGTGTACTCGCCATATTTATAGTGTTTCGTTCTCTGCTTGCATGTGTGTGGATTCATTACAAAAACAAACAGCACCCACTAGTGGCCTGGCATGCTCACTACATTGTTTTAAGCACTTCTGCCCTTTCTGTGGAAACAGACATCATTTTCAAAATGCTGCTGCAAAACTTTTCTAAAACAAAAACACAAAAAAATATGCGTTTTCACTTGAAATGCACTTCCATATGTCGTCAGGCCCTAAAGTGTTTGTGTTAGAAATTGGAGTCGCTAGTTAAGTAGCTGGGAAAGTTTTCTGAGAATCAAGCTGCTGTGTTAGAAATACCTCCTCGCCCTGGTTTTGCGCTGCGTAAAAAGCAGCAGAAAGAAGTTGGACACACTCAAAGTGTCACTATTTCTGTTGAGATCACCCACTGGTGTAATGACTGCAGCCACAGAGCTGCTATATAACCACATGTTATTTCAACGGCCTATATCAAACATGCACGTCACAGCCAGATGTCTGAATTCACACACACACACACACACACACACACACACACACACACACACACACACACACACACACACACACACACACACACACACACACACACACACACACACACACACACACACACACACACACACACACACACACACACACACTCAAAGCTCAGCTGGTGCATGTCCTGATTACAGTGTTGTTAGAAATAAAGCTGATACGTAATATTGAAGCAGGTTTTCTGTTTTGCTGTTCACTTCAGTTCCTGTTCCTTTCTGAGTTTTTAAAAAAAAAAAAGCATAATTTTTTTTAATGCGGTGATTTCCTACTTCACCCCTCTGTGAATGTTGTAAACAGTTGAAATGAGCGGAGAGGATGAAGTGTTTACCCTGCCTCCGTGAAGCTTGTATACAGGACTGGCAGCCTCGCGTACACACTCATGTTTGGATAACGCCCGGGTTTATTTATATTCAGGTTCGGCCATAACAACAAGCTGTTCAAACACACACAGAAATATGATGTGACGACGCCCCTCTGTGTTTTAATCTGATTGTTAGGATAATTCATCTTTACCCAAAGGTCTCATCTTTTCTGCTTTCTATTGTACACATTATGTATTTTTAAGTTAAATACGAAAAGAGCAATTTTAGTTCATTGTGTAATTGGGCTTGATTTACTAATATCCTGCAAAAACTGTGTTAAAGTATATAAGCAAATATATTTAACTTTTTGTTTGCATTTGTTTTGTGGGCGTTTACCCAGAAAAGACATCATCACATGCAAACATGTGCATTCAAATGAGTGTTTTGTGTGTTTTAAGACATATATCCAAGAGGGCAATCAGCTGGTGTAATCAAGCATATTGGATACCTCTGACAAATAAATTGATATTTGGATCATAAATAAATAAATAAATAAATAAACATATATTTTATAATAAAGACGAACAAAAGCTGTGGCGAGCCAGTTGAGGAAATGACAATAATGTCAGCATCTGTGTTCAAGGTTGTGTAGATTTGGTGTTGTATCAATATCAATATCATGCATCTTGTAGAAGACTGATTAATTAGTTTTCAGCGTTCACGCTCTGCAAATTAACAAATGACTGAATTTCAAAAAGTGTGATTTTTCACAACTTTTTCCAAAAGAATTGTGCAATAAACAACAATTAGAGCACTAATCATTTCATACCTGCTGGAATCCGGGTAGGAATCAAGGAACAATGACAAAAAAACCAACAGTTAACTAATTTCTCATTTTCTAAAGTGTTGCTGACGGGAACATGTGGTAGAAAAGCGGCTGGTGTAAGTTTGGGGGCAAGAGAAAGCACACTGGGATTTGTAAGAAAAGACAACTCTCAAACAAAACGATCAGTATCTACTGAAAACTTTGTATTAATCATGAGCATGTTGGCCTGATATCCTACTGCCCTAATATATCTTATAAAACTGCTCAAACCAATAGAGAATTGGGTAAATACCGTCTTGTAATACCAATTTGAGCCACAGGTTGATGTAGTGAGTCACTTTACTGCTAATTCTATTGAAAAGGAGCTCAAGGTAGGTTAGTGTGTGAAAAGAAAACCCTATAGTGGGACTCTATGCTCACAAGCACCACCGACTTATAGACAGGGTGACTTTCATATATATGAAGTAAAGAGCATCTTCCTTTTTGAAAACCATGTTTGCTTCACTCATGACGTCATCGAGAAATAAATGCCCCACATGCCTCATTAGAAGTAAATGTGCGGGGGTTGTATGGCTGCCTTGTTGCCCCGGTGACCACGCCCATGTGTGATTTGAACACATCCCTCCATTCATAACTCACCCTGTCACTCAAACGTTTACGGTCTCGGTGATCTGGTGCCCGGTGTCGGTTCAGCAGCAGAAAGAAGACGTGACCCGTGTTGGAGGTCTGCTGCCCGAGAGCTCAAAACCACACCACTTAACCTTTGCACACACACGCACACACTCACACACACGCATGCTCCTCACCGCATCCATTCACCGTAAAAAATCCTCCCACATGTGGATGCTATAAATTCAAACAGAGCCGTAAATTCTTGTGATGCACATTAGTGTTATAAGTAGAACTGTTCCGACTCCTCTGGGTTTGACACCAGATTTTATACGACGTTCAAGCCGTAATTCTCTCCAGAAAGACAGCTGGCACGTTAAATCGAGCGTGATATTGACGAGCCGTACACTCTGACATCTGCACCTCTGTTGTATTTTTGATAAGACTGGGCATCATTTAGGAATTACATTTCAGGAAAGGTTATTTTAATGAATCTCTCGACCTCAGGTTTCATTTCACTGAGCGTATTACTTTTGTCGTGCATGAAAATAAACGTTGAGCTGCTGTCCCTTTCTGTCCTAACGTCATTTGAAGCGTCGTCGTGGTAACCACTGGGGGCCTGTATCCTTTCGAATGGGGCGATAGAAGGATATACACGTTTTTTTTTTCCAAATATAAATATCATCTAAATACAACATGCAAATGTTTTAAATATAAGCAGATGTTTCTAATTTTTCTAGTGTGTGACTGTTCTAATAAGATCATCAGAGAACATTGATGCCAACAATTTAACGGTCAATTCCAGCCAATAAATTAATAATTTGGCTCATTGTTCATGGAATAACAACAAAAACTTGCCAATTGTGCAAGAATTTATTTAGGCTCATGTCAATGAATTATTACAGAGAGGAAGGAGCAGGAGTGATTTAAGAGAGGAATGATTTAAAATACAGTTACTGTTCATGTCCTGCCACTATTCATTTGCTTTCATATTATTAATGAAAATTCAGAACATGATATCACGAATGTATAACAGGGATAAATGGAAGACAGAATGTATAATTAAGATAATAAAAAAAAAAAAAAAAGCAATTCCTACCAGCCTTGTACATGGCATTTTCAATATTTCTATCCATGTGTTCTAAAAACGAGATTGCCATAACTGTAGTCAGTTTTCTAAAAATACACAACTACGATTACATTTCTTGGGTAGACTTTTTTCTCTGCAGTTTACTTGTGAAAAAATAAGTTTAGTGGATGAAACAGTAATGAGGATTTATTGGGGGAAACATACGATGCATCTCTCTTTAAACACGGTTGTGTTTTTTTAAAATGGTTGATTATTAGCAAGTTATTGGCTTTCTTCTTCTTCATTATCAAAAGTTGTTCACAACATATTATTTTTTAGAAATGTGCACATTGTTCATTTTTGTACTAAAAACCAAATGACAGTGATGTAACTCCAGCAAACATCCAGATTACAGAGCATTTTCTAGAACACCCTACTGGTGTTCATTCAGCAGGTTCGTTGTACGACTGCGTCAGAAAGTGTCGGTGCCGCAAAAACACGAAAATAAAAGTGTAGTTTGAATTTCAAAACAATCCGTGCAGCCAGACTTTCTCAGGGTTGACTTCAGTTAGTCAAAAACACCGTTAAGGACCTACTTCCTAAACCATGTGGCCTTTCAGCAGCTGTGAATAAAACAAGATGACAAAACAATGTGCGCAGCCTGGCGTTGGGTAGGAAGTGAGTGAGTGAGTGCTGGGAAGCCGGGGAGTATTGGATGTCAACGAACACTAACATTCTTTAAGTAGGTCGAGTAGAGAAGTGATTCTCAGCCTTTTCCATAAACCTACTGATGTAATGCTGACCTACAAAACAGCAGCAGCTGCTGGGATCAGGGGTCTGGACCCCATCACGTCTCCTCCTCCTCTTCCTCCTGCTCCTCCTCGTCCCCTCTTTGTCCTTTCCTTGCCTTTCCACGTCCTTACATCATTCTATCGTCGCGGCATTACCTCAACCAAAATGTTACCGTTGCCTAATCCCACTTTGCATTGACCACAGCAGCTTATTTGTCTTATACTTCTCCTTTTGGCTCTGCAGTTTTTCCTCTTCCGAACAAACAAACACGGATTTCTTTCCCGACTCGTGATTCTGCTGGAGCGCGGTGCGGTGTCGTGTTGGCTTGACCGTGTTGACTGAGGTTATTATCGTTGGAGATGTTTGGAAAATCTTGATTTTTTAGGTATACAGTGCGGGGCCACAGTGTTTACAGCTGGGTTTCATTGCAGTGGCTCACAGAGGAAGTCCTTCATCCAATCGAGTGGCCACAGGCTCTCTGGGTAGGAACAGCAGCAGCGAGCGGGCCAACATGTAGAAAACTTTTACCAGAGGTTACCTGCTGTTGTTCCATCTTCAGGAGTAAGAGAGTGAACTTTTCTTCTTTCTTTTTTTGAAAATCACATCCTACTTTTGTTTTTGGAGGCTCAAGGATACATACTGTATGTCTTTTCTGTACACCTGAAGCTGGACCTCAACCAAACGAAATTACCCGACACACTAATGAGACATAGTAGAAATACACCAAAAACAGAGAAGACATGAAACATATGCATGGAAGTCAAAACACACACACACAATGGTATTTATGGGTGTGTGTGTACTGCAGGGGTGTCCAAGCTCGGTCCTGGAGGGTTTAACTCTCTCCCAGTTGCAGCACACCTGATGGCTCGTTATTGGGCTTTTTCACAGCCTTGGTGATGACATCATCATTATTAGATCCAGGTATGCTGAAGCAGGGGAGAGAACTAAAACCTGCAGGACACCGGCTCTCCAGGACCGAGTTTGGACACCCCTGGTGTACTGGATTATTACGAGGTGATGTCAAAATATACTTCAAAAGCCCGAAGAAGGTCAGTAGCATTAGCAGCACAAATACCACTCTGTCATCCTCCATTGCTGTCTGTCGGTAGGGTTGGTGCAAGCAGGTAAATTAGGACATCAGCTTTTCTGCATTTTCTTCTTTTTGCTATGAAGACAGAGACGCTGTGCAGACACAACAACCCAACTCCAGGTACAAGACAATTATCTTTTTTTTTTTTCGATTTGCCCTGTGACTCCAGAGTGTACGCTGCCTTCACCCACAGTCAACTGGGATCCACTCCAGCCCTCTCGGCTCTAGACTGGATAAGCGCTACAGCTGGATGGACTTGCTCCTACCTTTGTTTACGACTTTGTTTAGCTTTTTTGTTTGGCCTTCGCCAACTGGTACATTTTGGATTTTGGCCCAAGAATTGGGGTTTTACCAACACTTCTGATGGCACCTGATTCTGATTGCCAGTATTGTCAGAGCTTTCAGTGTCTTAGTTATGGGGTAGTCAAGCCCAATTCTGCCTATCAGGACCAAGAGGGAAAACTCATGAGAATATCTTTGGATCTTTTTTTAGTTTTATAGAAAGAAAGGGACTTTTTTCAAGATATAACTAGTTATTACTGCACTGAAGTACCTAAACACGTAATTACTGCAGGTCATAATTTAGCTTTTTCAGTGAAACCTCGCCTCGTCTTTTGGATGAGTGTACCGAACCAAAGCATCCATCCATCCATCCATCTAGCCTTTCATCCATCCATCCATCTATCCATTCACCCATCCATCCATCATACCAGCTGACAATGGCGAAGGCAGTTTTCTGTGGCAACCAACATCGTTTTAGTGTAAACAAACAGCTGATGTGCCCAAAACGTTTACCTTTTTAACAGCAAATTTTGTCATTCAGGTCCTTAAAAGCACCAATTAAGCTCATATTTCTGGACAGTTTGTTGAAGGTAAAACCCCCACATGGACAGGTAGAACATGCAAACCCTGCACAGAAAGGGCTGGCCCAAACTCGGACAAACAACCTTCTTGCTGTGAGGCGAGACTGCTAACCACGAGCATATCTCCACATCTGATGGACTTTTCATCTAGTTGGACTTTTACCATTCATATCAGGCCGAAACAAAGTACAGGAACATGAATAGTGAACACATTTATCATAATAATATTTTGGGCAGGAACATATTTCTTTTAGTTGCAGTTGAAACCAGAAGTCCAGCTGACTGTGCCGAGCATTAGCATTAGCATTAGCATTATCCTAAGCTTTTTACACTGAACGTCTGTTTATCAGTAAAATGTGAAGTTGGAACTCGCCCCAGTAACATCTTATTTGTAGAAACGAGTAACGTAACTATTTTTCAAAGAGGTATTTATTAACTGTTTTCAATCACTCATGTTAGGCAAATGGCACAACACGGTCAAAAGGGTAAAGATGAATGAAATGATTCACACTGATGTGACAGTTGGCTAAATAGTAATACAGTGACTTCTCGGACAATTTTACAAAACAAAAGAGAATTGACCTCTGATTGGTCTTGCCTTTCTTTCAGAATCACCTCAGCAAAGTTCACATTCTTCACTTGGTAGAAATACATATTTCTGTCAGTGTGGATGAACATGTAAACTGCTTTTGGGAAGACCAACAACATATCACTGCAATTCATCTGTTCGCCACAATTTGTGTTGGCATACGAGCAGATATTGAACTACTCGTCTGCGATGTGTTGTTTAAACAAATACACTTCTGGATTGACGGTATCGAAACGCACATCAGGATCAAGTTATCAACATGAGAGAGCCAAAGCAACTTAAGTTATTAGCCACAAAAATAGATCCTATAAACAGGGGAAAACTTACATCATCTCTGACTTCTGCACCGCCAGCCGCCACCGTGATGAATCCATCAAGGGATTAAAAGAGAGGCCAGCACACCAGTGGAAACACAGACAGACAAACCCCATGAAATTAACCAGCACAGCCAGTCACTCTCTACACTCAAGGCCAGCACATCCTGCACCACCGGTGAAAATACCGACCGCCTTGAAACTTCAAGTTCATCACTCAGTTACATTCGCTGGAACAGGACCGGTGTGCTTTCATGTTGCCTCTTGGGCTGCGCTCGCCGTGCTCTGCTCCTGCAGCCCATCACTCTTTTATTATTCTCCATGCAATCTCAGTTCAGGGGAACCATGCAATCTCATCTTGAGTGGGCCGGACCAGAACAATAGTGCCAGAACGTTTGGCATTTAGTGCCAAAAATTGCTACAATCTCAACATAGAACCACAACAACATTTTCAAATGAAAAATGTTCATTTTTGTGTGTCCATTTAGATGACAATGGTGCTCAGAGTCACAGAAAACACAACTTTCTGAAACCCTCAAGGTGGAACCTTTTTAAAAAAACAACACCCCGACTCGGTCTCTGTGGAAATGGAGTAAAATGCAACTTTTCTGAAGCACTGCTACCGTGCGCCGCGGCCGGAGTAAATAGTTCATTTCTGCACTTGCACAAATAGATGGACAATGACAACAATGGCAGGACTCCCAGTCCATTTTCTCCTGGGGCTACGACTGTCTGCGTACTCGCCATTGTTACTGTCTATAGTGTATAGTTCTCTGCATGCATGTGTGTGGTTTCATTACAAAAACAACCACTGGTGCCTCCTGCCCTACTAACTACATTGTTTTCAGCATTTCTGCACTTTCTGTGTTGTTTTCAAAGCGTCGTTGAGAAAACAGCAAACGTTTTTTGAAACGAAAACACAAAACTGATGCATTTTTGCTTAATTCTTTGTTGCGTAAATGGAGCCTCACTGTTGTGTTGTGTCTACTGATCCTGAGAAAACTGTGTTAAATAGTCAGTGGGGGTTTTATTTTTCCAATTTGCTTGGTTTTATATTGGGCCTGTTAGGAGCCTCTTGTGGGCAGATTTTGACCCACAGGTCTTATGTTTGACACCCCTGATCTAAACTGAATGACCCACTTGATGTCAAATGAAAGTAAAACATTTTTTTTTAAAACAACTTCTCACTAGCATTGCTTCAATAATGATTTTATTGCTTAATATTTAATTAAGTATTTTACCTTTAACTGTGAAATTCTTTCAAGTCTTTAAGTGTTTTTAAAAGCGCTATACAAATAAAATGTATCATTATCATTATAATACTAACATTAAATGCAATTTGATTTCCAGAGTGAGACTAAGAATGTGATTTAAATGTTTAGTTTGCTCATCTTTCCTTCTGAAATATCATTACTCAATGTATTTAATCGGGGACATTGATTCAATTGTGCAATAAACAGAATTCAGAGGATTCCCCAACACTGACAATTGACAATCACATTTATTATAAATCTCTGCTCAGTGAATGAAAGGTACTTTATCAAATGTTTTTTTTGTTGTTTTTTTTTAACAACCATTCAGCCTCCTGTATACTGAACAGCAGCCCATCCATGACTCTGCACAAGGGGAGAAAATCCTAAAAGTTGGGATTCCCGCTGTGTATGAAGCGTCACTGCCCATCCAGTGAATGTGAATCGTACTTTTTGCTCAGGCCTCCGTCTTGTGTTTCTCCTCTCGACAGCAGGGCTGATTAGTGAGGCTTAGCAGGCGAGGCTGGTAACCAAAACAGAGGAGGGGAGGTGGAAACGCACGACACACAGCGAGCTCATAATCACTGCGTCCAACCGCTTTCCGAGACTTCTTTCAACGTACGTGTGCGTGAGTGTGAACAGGAGTCAGGGAAAAAGGTGTGTGACAGTGAATGTGTGCGTGGCTGCGGCGAAGATTTATGGTTTGAGGTTCCAGTGAAGCCGGAGAGGTGGCTGGTTTGACTCCACCAGGAGTGACGTTGCACTCAGCTGGAGGAAATGGAAGGTAACTATGGCCAGTGTGTGCGCGCATGTGTGCATGTGTGTGCGTGTGCGTGCATGTGTGTACTGTCGATATCCAACTACCCACCCCTCTAAAGAGACCTCGCCCTTGTATTCAGTCATTCTAATGACAAACACACTTTTGGAAACACACGCAGTCTTTGTCTTCATCTGCGCCTCGCACTGACGGCAACGCGCACACACTCCTTATGTTTGCCATGCATTCGACAGCGACGCGCTGCGTTTGTTTTATTTGGCCGAAATGAGACTCAGATGTGTTGAGCGAGTCCGATAAACAACCCGCAGCCAGCGAGATGCTTGATCAGAGTCCGTGGAGGAGAGCACAGAAATGACCCCTCGCTTCAAATCAAAGCAGACTCTTTTTTTCTTTTTCTTTTTTCTTTAATAAAGAAAATATTTGTCCTCGTCTCACTGCGGGACGTGCATATTGTGAGCGTGTGCTCCAGAGCGACCTGCCAGAAACAGGCCTGCAACCTATTTTTGGGCCCATATTTATAAGCTTAGGGAGGAGAGCACATGAGAGACCAACAATTCTTATCACATAAGGCTGATGAAGCGCTACAATCTGCATCTCCACCCTAATTTTTGTGATTTTGACTCATTTCTTGAGAGGCTGTAATAGAAACCTCTGCAGGGAGACCAGAACTCCAAACCTCCAACATGAGGCTCGGCTTTAAATAGTGTTCAGTGCTTTTACGACAGGACTCTGAAGCTATAAATTAAAAGTGTTGATGTAATTTAAAAAAAACAACAACTTGGTTTTCATCCCGAGCCTCAGCATGCTCTCCGTACTTTCAGGGGAACTCACAAAGAGACAGAAAAAGTGCAAATTCAGCAAATATGTCGCAATCACTTGTACTTATTCAGAGCTTTGCGATTTGAATTGTATTCAAAGTTTATTTCTGGTTAAACCCCTGTCCAGATTCGTACAGAAACCAAGTGAGAGATGCAGGTTGCAGGATGCAGATTTCCCAGCATATCTTATTCTTTGAACTTTTCAAGAAGAATTGTAAAAGAGAAAAAAAACCTGGAAAATTTTGGTATAAATTTTATGTGTGCTTGACGCTCGCTGCTGACTGGCCGTTTTTGCGGAAACTGTTTCCCTAAACCTTAACAAAAGTCATAACTTCACTATCCTCGTATTTTCCACCCATCTTGATGTGCTTTTTGTGTACATGCTCCCATTTTCACCAAAATCCTATCTGCTTTGACTGGCAAATCATTTTTTGCATAAATGTAACAAGAGAATCACTAAGAATCACATCAGCTGGAGAGCAAAGGTATGTTGTCTGGTGTTCGAGCAGCATGGCTGAGTGATCTCTGGAGTCATTCAGCTGGGCGCAATATGTTGCTGGTAGGGTCTCATCCATCCATCCATCCATCCATCCATCCATCCATCCATCCATCCATCCATCCATCCATCCATGCACCAGACAAATAATCCTTCCATTTTGACGTACCTGGTGAACCCGTAACGGGAGGCAGCCGGGTGGCATCCTAATCAGATGACCGAGCCACATCAACCGGTTCCTCTCAGTGTGGAGGAGCAGCAGTCCGACTCCGGTCTCTCCTGGATGGTTGAGCTCCTCACTCTATTACGAAGATTGACGGGCGTCACTCTTGCAACTCTCGCGTCCCAAAAAGTTCATGACGATAGGCGAGGGTAGGGATGTAGACCGACTGGTAAACAGAAAGCTTTGCTTTACAGCTCAGCTCCCTCTCCTCCACCACAGTCTGATGCAACGACTGCCTTGCTGCAGCTGCCTGTTTGAAAGTGTATTTAATAGAGTGGCTTTCACACATGTGTGCACACAAAATCATGTTGGTGCCTGTTTTTGGATCCGGCCTTCAGTGTTTGAACCAACATCTTAATTGGAGATCGCTGTCTTTTCATTTTGTTTTACTCTAAAACCTGCTTTTACTCAAACAACCACAATTAAGTTCATGTATAACATTTCTAAATGTCCTTCCGTCTACTTTACAGATTCATCCACCGCAGGGCCACTGGGGCTTGAGACAGATCCCAGGTGATTGTGGGTCACATCCTGAACAGGTCACCAGACCATCACACGTGTCCATATCCACACCTACAGGCAAATTCAGCAGATTGGAACAGAGAAAGCCCATGCAGACACACGGGGAAGATAATCTTTATTCACAATGAGCAGCTGACTGTCAAAGTTTTACGTTTTGGTGGACAAAGTTTTAATTCCAACTCAGCATTCTCAGGAATCTGAAAGATGAGTAAGATCATGGTTTGAAGATCATTATTGATCCCAGTCCTTTTTGTGTGTGTGTGTGTGTGTGTGTGTGTGTGTGTGTGTGTGTGTGTGTGTGTGTGTGTGTGTGTGTGTGTGTGTGTGTGTGTGTGTGTGTGTGTGTGTGAGCAGCTTGTTCTGTTCAACAACTATGGCCTAATCAGTTCCACACACACACACACACACACACACACACACACACACACACACACACACACACACACACACACACACACACACACACACACACACACACACACACACACACACACACACACACACACACACACACACACACACACACACACAGGTTGACCCTGAGGGGAGGAAATTGAATTAGCGGGGTGTAATGCAGCTCCTTGTGTGTGTAATCAGTGCAGACTAAAATACAGAACCATTGTAAGTCACTGCGGTCGGAGCCCGGAGAACCAGCGACCGCTGGGGAGGTGGGGGGGGGGAAGCTGCCCTTATCACTAGATATGATTACAGCTGGGGGAATGTGTGTGTGCATACGTGCGTGGTGAGATTGGCGTGGGAGTCATGGCTAACTGATTGCGTGGGGAATGTGTGTCCACATGCTTGTGATCTTGCAGAAAAAGTTGCCTTTTGTTCATCTCAATACACACACTTGTGCACGGTTGCATCCTGTGCTACAAACATTTTACCAACAGTTTTGACAAGCCATTGCCACAAATCCCCCTCAGGTCCTTCTGGATTTGGCGTTTTTACACCCTGCGGTAGTGAACAACAAAACATCAAGCATTTTCTGTCCGTCGTCTCCACTGTCATTGTTCAGCCCAGCCTGCAGCAGGCTGTGTTTTTTCCACTCTGCATGTCATTGTTTTCTTTTCTTTAGTTCCCTCTTTTCTTCGCTGTCTGTTAATTATTTTTGTGCTGGTATTTTGCCTCCTTCTTATATAGTGTTTCCTGCTATTGTCTTTCTCTACCAGGCTGGCTGCTGCCTCTGGATTTGAGCCAGCCGGTCCCTCCTCCCTTTAAATACACTCACATATCCATGACCGTGAACACACACACACACACACACACACACACACACACACACACACACACACACACACACACACACACACACACACACACACACACACACACACACACAGCTCTCCCTTCCTCCTCTTGGCACTTGTGAGAAAACACGAGAAAGTCAGTGATACGGCAAACCAACTGTGTGTGAGGGAGGGAGAGTCCACCAGTCAGCTCATAGGGGTTAATCTCTCTCTCTCTCTCTCTCTCTCTCTCTCTCTCTCTCTCTCTCTCTCTCTGTGTTGCCTTTTGTTGCAGAACCTCACTTTCTCAACACTTGGACAGAGGGAACCGATACCGTGCCTGTGTGTAATGTGTGTGTCTGTGTGTGTGTGTGTGAGAGAGAGAGAGTGTGTTGTTTGGAGCGTCCTCTTCACTCTCAATCTCTTTGGACTGAACTGTACATGAACATGACTGATGGGACTTTGTAGCACGCTGGATGTTCACGCCACAGACTGGTAAGGCAGTGCTCTGATTGGGTTGTTACTTGTGAAAGATTGCAGTGTGTGTGTGTGTGTGTGTGTGTGTGTGTGTGTGTGTGTGTGTGTGTGTGTGTGTGTGTGTGTGTGTGTGTGTGTGTGTGTGTGTGTGTATGACTGGCAAAAATGATGTCTGGAATGCAACAGGAAAACTCTAAGTGCGAGACATACACCTCTGCTTCTCCGTTTCTAAATGTCAGTGTTTTCCAGAACTATAAAAGGTGCATAACTTTCCCAGAGAGGCTTTTCTCAGTATTTTTCTCCTTTTTCCCCCAATCTCTGCTTCCCTTTCCTTATCCCCTCTCAACCTCCCTTAACTCTCTGCCCGGCCCAAACTTACTCAAGTTACCGGCTTCCTCCTGTTGTTATGAAGCCCCGTGGTTTCTGTGCAGCACTCCGAGGGCGCTCCCACGCTCTCCCAAAGAGAAAGAAAGGAAGGAAAACAGCGATAACCATTTCAGAGCCACAAAAGAAGTGGGAGAAGCATGCAGGGGGGTGAGAGCGAGCATGCACTCTCTCTCTCTCTCTCGCTCTCTCTCTCTCTCTCTCTCTCTCTCTCTCAAGAATCTACATGCATGCTTTTGTCCCTTTAACTCCCAGAACTTGGAAAAATGTGTCTGGATGGCTCCTTTTCTTTTTTTCCCCCCTTCTTCTTCTACTTCTTTTTTTGTTCTTTGGTTTGTTGGACACAAGCTGTCTCTCCTCTTCCAAAAGGTGGCGGGGTGGCCGAGGTGGTGAGAAAATTGGAAACAGAACCACCCACAGTGGAAGTGAGTCAGCCCCGGCATTTAGTGGCGTGTTGACTTTGGAAACGGCAGGGATTTCGGAGGGGTCGGGGCGCTGGAGGAATTGTCAAGGAAAAAGAAAAAGAAGATTTAAAGAAAAGAAAAAAATAGCCAGAAAGCATCATTTTGAGCATATCTTTGGATGAGGAAACTGTGAAGTAGAAGCTGAATTGTGGACAGAGGGGAGGGGAGTAGAAGCTGGAGTGTGTTTCTAAAGGGAGGGAGCGGCTTGTGTCCATCTGGGACAATCCCAAGTGCTGAAAGCTTCTCCACCCTGATCCCAAACATCTCCCCCCCCCCCCCCTTCCCTCCCTCTGTCCTTCTCGTTGCCTCTCTCGCTCGCTCCTCCTTCTCGGTAAAGTGCCAGTCTGATTGCAAAATGCATCCTACTTGTTGCATTTCTACTTCTTTTTAACAAACACAGTCTGGACAATCTTTGCTACTTTCTCCTGTGTGTGTGTGTCCCGGACTCCTCAACCACACAACTCCCACTGCCAGCATCGACTACAACAAAAAAATGCACTGCTTGTATTTGCGCGTTTGTGCATTCTGATGTAAGGGGAATGAGCATTTAAAGCCTCACCACGGCTGCATATATTATCCTACAAATACCAACGCTGCAGTGTTGCACATAGGAATTTGTGTTGTGTTCTTCCCTCTTTGCATATTTGAAGAACAACAATGTTACACACATTGCAATGGCATGATTTAAAAAAAAAAAAAAAGAGAGATGTATAATATAAGCAAAACTCATCAAAACATTGTGCAACTTGCAGTTTATGTACATTTATAGACTACAGTACTCAAGATCTTGTTGCTTGTTTGGTTGTTGTCCTGCAGCGATCACAATAGAAAATCTGAGTCAAGCAACACATTTTCTCCTCATCATCACCTATTGTAATCGTTTACTGGCTCGTTGGTGCATTCTGCAGCACCAAATCAAATCACCCACATCGAGGTCTGCCTCTCCTCTTTGTCTCGCCCTGCTCCTCTTACTCCTCATCTTCTTCCTCCTCTTCCTCCCCTCCTGTGTACCCAGCGATAAGGGAGGGGGGGGACAGCGACGGTAGCGCTTCCTCTCACCGCAGGAAGCAGGAAGTGCTGATTTCCACAGAGCTCTGCGTCACATGCACAGAAACCCCTCGTGTTTGCACGTAAAGAAGGATGCAGCTTTAGAGACATGGCATGATGAGCGAGTGTAACCTGACAATGACACCAGTATGCATCAGGGCTCTGCAGCTGTTTGGCTGGTCTTCATGGGAAAACACCTGAGGAGCTGCTCACTCTGTCTCTTTGACCTCTGGGGGTTGGTGCTCAGGTCAGAGGACGATTGGCTAATTACCCCTCTAATCACGGGTCTTGTTTTGTTATCTCCCCGTTTGGCCGGGGAGGCAGGGGGTGGCGCTGTCGAGCTTAAGAAAACACAAACAAGCATTCATCAGCTAATGGGTTCCAGTTCCTCTGTAGGGTGGGAGGGCCGAGCGGACAGAGGAGCTGGGGATGACTACATGTTGAGCCTTTTCACACATTACAGTCATAGTATGTGTATGTTTTTCAAATGTGTTTCAGCAATGGACTGACATCATCATCAAACCTATTTTCCTCAGAAGGTTGCTGTCACAGTATGTCCGTAACCTGAAGCAGTAACACTGAGAAAATTGCACTTGACTTAGGAAAACATTGGCTGCGAGCTGTCTCAAACTGACTGACTCACTTTTTTTACTTGTTCCAAGATAGTTTGAGGAGGATATTACTTTTCAGAGCGTGACGCACATGGTCCGAGCAACAGGAGCTCGCAGTGAATGAGCTTTGTGAGACTGAACGGGAGCTGAACGTTATGGAGAACAAGCAGGAAAACAGCCCACAATCTTGTGAGTCTTTCATGCAGTTTATGATCTTTAATGAAAGACATATCAAGTCCGTGAGTACACTGAAAAGAAATGGTGCTCAAGACAATAAAATGAGATGAAGCACATTTAGATGAGCATTAACACCATTGATTATTCTAGAAAGGCAAACAGTAAGATCTTTTTACTATTCATATAAAAAAAAATAAAGACTAAATAGATAGTTTATTTTCACGACAGTTAGGGTCAACAAGCAGAAAGAAAATTCCTCCAGAAGACACTGTCGGGTTATCCAGCATTGTATTGGATGTTGCTGAAGTCTTCTTTCTTTCTGAAGTCTTGAAGTGGCTCAATGAGGAAGTGGGAAGTGGGAAAGGTCCCATATCTTAGTGGGACATTTCAATCTATGAACCTCAAAACCAACTTCCTCAAAGAGATGAACACACACTGCCCAAAAAAGCTTTTTCTTATCTGATTGTCACTCGTGTAAATAGGCTTTCTGGTTATAGAAAGTTTGTGCGATGATGAACTTGTTTGTCTCTTATTTTGGACTTGCTCCGTGGCTGTTATCATCTGAACTGGTGAAAGAGGACTTCCTAACTGGTAACTATTCCAGTTCCCAGCTGCATGAATGCAGCACTAGCTACACATTTACCCTACTTCCTAAAATCTGAATAAATACTTGCCCTTATATATGATTTATATACAGTTACATATGTTTGTCTGCGTAAACCTTCCAAAACTAAACATACTTCATCATTTCTAGCTTCATACATCATCTACAAGTTGTTATTACATCATGCACAATATTATTATAGACCTGCCTTGTTTTGCAGAAAGTCTTGGCCTGCACTGAATACGTATAAACAAAGTAATGTAGACATGCATTCTCTGATTGTCATCAGTTTATCACAGTTAGTTTGGAAGAAACAGGAAGAAATGTAAAAATAAGCAAGTCTGGTCACAGCTGGTTTTTGACCTGAAGTTTCATTTAGCATTTTTTAACATTTCAAGCTGTACAAGCTTATTTCATCATTGCAGGAGCTAAATGATCACTCATTGATAATCCTGTATTGGTATCTTATAAGACACAAATAGAAGTTGCTCCATCTCATAAGTGTGGAAAACTTAATATTTTTATTCAGAGTTACACTTAAAAGTTTGACCCAGCTCTTCAGCAAAATACATGTACAGAAAAATAAGATGTAGAAGGTAAAACCACAATCCTTTCTTCACGGGTATCAGATCTCACCATCAGGTTATTGTCACCACAGTACGACGTAATGGGATTCTACTTGTGAAATTGTGAAATCAGTGACTCAAACTCTATTTTCTAAGAGAGATTTGAGCTAAATTTAGTCTAGTCTAGTCCACTAGTATGCATGCACGAATACATTTACAAATAATAAGAGCTCAATGGTTTGCTAAAGAGAGTCTGTACATGAGAGTAGTACTTAAAGATTGATGGAGAAGTGTTAGGGTACTCTTTTCCAAGAGTGGTGTCTTGAAATATTCATTTTTTCTTCCTTTTGTATACACATTATTCCTTATGTCTTGAAGTGTTTTGTTTGAAATGTGGAAGACAGAAATCAATGAGTGGCACCTGTATGATGGAGGAGTTGGAAATCAGTGAATGCAAAGTGACCTCGGTGAGAGATACTTAAAGTTTCGGGCGATTAGGGAAACATCGGAGATGTGAGCCTAAACCACGGGCGGGTCAGGGGTCGAGAGGGGTGAGGAGGTCAGGATGGGAGCCCAGCAGCTCTACTTAGAACAGGATATCCTGCGAGGAAAAGCCATCTGTCTCTCTTTCGCTCTCTCTTTCTGCGATTCCCACAGAGGGCACCGCGGCGAGGGGAGGTGTAACCTTTCACCGGAATAACCCAGAGAAAACATAGGCTCATCAGTCACCAATGACACACGGCATTTCTCCTGATTCTGATTACATAAGAGGCCATCCCGTGTTTTATAGCGTGTGATGATGTGTTCATTGTGTGTGTGTGTGGATCTGTTTTTATCCACTTCAAAGGATTCAGCAGCCAAGACAAACTCCCCTGCCGGGACAATGAAGTTTATCCTACTGTATCTTATCTTAACCAGACACACAGTGTGTAAAACTGATGAATCACCTCCTTCTGTTGTGGTTACAGTCTCACTAAAGGCTTGGAAAACACTGTCATGATACAGATACACAATATAACTTCTACCTGCCCTGCTAATTTTTTAATCGATTCACTAAACCTGTTAGCGGCTGTGCTATCCATCTTTGCCGGCCTGCAGGCAGGAAACTGTTTGGTTTTTCTAACAAATGTCTACAGTGGTTTGTAGAAACTTATCTAATGACGGGAACCAGCCAGTAATACATCATATTAGCATCAGATTCTTCAAAGCAAGATACTCTGTTTATATATATTTCAGCCAAACAAGGCTCAAAGCAGCACCTCTTCACCCAAACACTTTGTCCTCGGTCGTATTTAACAGTCAAAACTTGACTCATAAAAACAACAAAACAACACTGTACCATCACAGAAATTTAATCTTTTGGATTTGTTCAAGTGTTTATCTGCTTTATCGATACTTCACTGAAATCTGAGTCACTCTTATAAGTCTATTGGAATCTAGATACTCCACATTGTATAGTAGATCAATTATCATGTTGACTGGAGAATCTGGGCTTTTTGTACTGCTGCTTGCGGGCTAACCCCTAGCGTGCTACTTGACCTAGCAGGGAGTCGCCACACTTCAGCAGCATCTTTCTAAACTGTTTCCCTGCTTGTTGGCTTTGCCTTGGATTTGTTTGTATCCCGATCGCACATGATTTTATCCACTACAGTGTTCCTGCTGGTGCCTTTTCCAGTTGAGGTGACCTTCATCCTTGACTGCTCCAGAAAGGCAAAAGTCATGCAAAGAAGGTCAAACTGGAACTCTTCTACATCAATAGCAAAATACCTTATCATCCACTGGGCGCAATTTTGGTTTTATTACTGTCTTGGTCAAGGACACTTCCAACTTTGTCATGGAAGACAACTAACTCTACCAGCTGAGAAATATAATTTGCAAAGTATATTTAGAACTGAGAGAATCGGTACCTAGCCTAAATGGTTAGCTCAATTATTGTCATTTCTGGCCATCCTCCATCTGTTTTCGGACAATGGAGCCGATCCCAGCTGATTATGGGTTAGGGCAGGTACACCATTAACAGGTCACCAGTCGGTCACAGGCAAACGGGGAGACATACAACCACACACACATTCACTTGCATGGGCAGTTTTAGCGCCCCAAAGCTCAGACTTTGAATCAGGGACATTGTCAATGTGAGACAAGCATGCTAACAACTAACGTCCATGCAGAGAAGTTAATGCCAGTAGACCTTGGACATGTTGGCAGTCCATCACAGGGCAAACATGGCAATACACAGTCAAACACACCCATAGGAGTGCCTTGGAATCACCACTTAACATAATCGTTCAATTACATCTTTGGATTGTGTAGGAGTACCCTGAGAAAACACATGCAAACACTGAAAGAACAAAAGAGTGTGTCCCGAGTCTGTCATCGAACCAGGGTCTTCTCACTGTGAGTCAGCAGTGCAAACCACTGCAGCACCGGGTGGCCCAGGCCCACACTCAGTCGGCTGAGCACGGCTCAGGACGATATCTTTAGAGAGACAAGTCCATGCCAATGCTTTGCTTATTTATCAGAGACTGCAATTCGGTTTGTTTAAGACTCTCCAACCTTGCAGAATGACAGGTTACTAAAGTGCCAAGTAAACATCCACTTGTGCGTCCATGTGACTCCTGTTTACCCGCGCAGATTCACTTGTAATTGGGCATCCTGAGTCTAAACAAAGGGCCAAAGCTGGTAAAACGGTTTACCCCGAGGCAGACCTGTATGTGGGTGTGACAGCGTGAGTGGGATGCAGGAAATCCAGCCTGATGATGAAGAGGAGGTTATTCTTTTTGTTTTATCCTGACTGAGAGTTACTGTGGAAGGTCGTCTACTATCCCTTGGTTGGCTCTTCGATCGCCCAGTTTGCCCAGTAAATGTACTGAAGGGAAAGACGCCGAAGCCCAAGTTGCTCCAATTGCTATGTTTGTGTGATTGAATGTGCCTGAGCATGGTAAGAGTTTGGAGACTGCTCAAAGATGAAAATAAGTCCACGTCAGATAAGGAGGTATTTCTCAGCCTACTGAAGTTCCCCTCCTGCATCAGTTATGCCTAAATTGTCATTTTTCTCTCCATTACACTCGTTCGTAATCTGAATACATTCGCATATCTAAGGTGGGCGATATGGTTTTTTTTTTGTTTCCATCCAGGCACACTAACTTATTGTTTTTCCCACCGCCGGTTCATTGTGACACAGGCGAAGCCCTGAGAAAAGAAGAAACTCAGAGCGAGCGCGAGCGGCTGAAAGCGAGAGATGGGGAACGAGCGTGGAGCTATTTTTGGCCCGTCTGGGTGTTTCCTCCTCACACGCTCACGCTTCTCGGGCTTGTTGTTGTTCAGAGTGGTGGGAGTCAGAGGAGAGAGGTTATATTTGATTTGACTTTATGTGGGTTGTTTTTTTTTCAGAGTTTGCATTGCATTTTCCTGTGATTACTACAGTTTTTTCTGTTGTGTTTTGAACAACTTGCCATTCTTCCAAACATCCCGGGGGGGGGGGGGGGGGGGGGGGGGCGTTTAAAGGATCCTCCGACCTTCGTTATGCTCCCCTGATTGTGCTGACCTCAGTTTAACCAGATCAAATGACCAGAAGAGGCTGCACCTCTTTAGTTTCACCCTTTATCCCCATATTCAGTCTGGAGTTTGTGCGATACACTTTCAATACCTTGTGAAACGTTTCTTTAAGCATTGCTGCGCTTCGATTATTTTCCCCTGCGATTGCACATTCCTCATGGAAATAAGAAGTAACACTACTTGTTTACAATACAGCTCGGTCAGTGATGACTGCACACATGACACACACTCCCGCTCTGTTGTGGAGAAAGTCAGTCAACAACTCATTGTGCGTTCCCTGTGTCACCAAGGCTCTCGCTGTGGACGGGCCTTTTGTTCAGACGTCTGTTCACACAAGCATTCAAGGCGGAAACATTTAGAAAACACATCTTTAAAGAATGCACACCGACTTGGGAATGTTTAGATTTCCACCAATGACTGTTACTCATCTTGTAGTTGAATGCCACTGAATTCCCGTGCGATTGTTCTTTTTGGAGTCATGTTTTGTTGATAAATTGATTAGCATTTTAAAAATGTATTAATAAAGTATTTTTCATAAACAAATTGCCACAATCAAATGGTTGGAATTCCCTCCAAACTCATTCCAGCCATTTAAATGACGTTTAACAGGAGTTCCAGCAAGACAAACAAAAATTCAATTAACTTGCACTTTGTTTGAAGTCAATGGAAATGTCATTTTTAAATACATATATTAGCAACATAAACACAATATGAAA